>NC_089587.1:200016247-200184778 GCF_019320115.1 Miscanthus floridulus | reverse complement strand
AGACAATCTAGGGTTCTGAAAACTAGTTTGTAGGCATTAAAATTTAAAAATCACAAATTTGAACCGTCCAAACTATCTCAAATGGAATGTTGACCAAAATAACAATTGTATATCTTGATGATTTTAACAAACTTGGTATTCAAAACTTTTCAATTTGAAGTCATTTAGAGTCCATAATACTAGAGTCAAAGTGTTGTTTTTTTATTTGACCAAATTTGACTTGGTCAAACTTGCTCAAATGAGACACTAAATGACCTCAGAAGAAAAATCTTTGAATACCAAGTTTGATCATCTTATCAAGATCTAGAATTGTTACATAGCTCATTTTCCCATTTGAGAAAGTTTTATCAAATACTAGTCACAAATTCTTGAATCTCATATAGACTTTCTAAAACTATGTCACACACTTGTGAAATTTAACAACATTTTGTTCAAACTTTCTCAAATGAAAAAATGGCCTATATATAGATTGTAGATCTTGATGACCTTAACAAACTTGGTATTCAAAACTTTTCAATTTGAGACAATCTAGGGTTCTGAAAACTAGTTTATAGGTGTCGAAATTTAAAAATCACAAATTTGAACCGTCCAAACTATCTCAAATGGAAAGTTGACCAAAACAAAAATTGTAGATATTGATGATTTTAACAAACTTGGTATTCAAAACTTTTCAATTTGAAGTTATTTAGAGTTCATAATACTAGAGTCAAAGTGTTGTTTTTTCATTTGACCAAATTTGACTTGGTCAAACTTGCTCAAATGAGACACTAAATGACCTCAGATGAAAAATCTCTGAATACCAAGTTTGATCATCTTAGCAAGATCTACAATTGTTACATAGCTAATTTTCTCATTTGAGAAAGTTTTATTAAACACTAGTCACAAATTCTTGAATCTCATATAGACTTTCTAAAACTATGTCACACACTTGTGAAATTTAAACTATATTTTGTTCAAACTTTCTCAAATGAAAAAATATCATATATAAGGATTGTATATCTTGATGAGCTGAACAAACTTGGTACTTAAAACTTTTCAACTTAAGACAATCTAGGGTTCCGAAAACTAGTTTGTAGACGTTGAAATTTAAAAATCACAAATTTGAACCGTCCAAACTATCTCAAATGGAAAGTTGACCAAAACAACAATTGTAGATCTTGATGATTTTAACAAACTTGATATTCAAAACTTTTCAATTTAAATTTATTTAGAGTTCATAATACTAGAGTCAAAGTATTGTTTTTTCATTTGACCAAATTTGACTTGGTTAAATTTGCTCAAATGAGACACTAAATGACCTCAGATGAAAAATCTTTGAATACCAAGTTTGATCATCTTATCAAGATCTACAATTGTTACATAGCTCATTTTCCCATTTGAGAAAGTTTTATCAAACACTAGTCACAAATTCTTAAATCTCATATAGACTTTCTAAAACTATGTCACACACATGTGAAATTTGAACTACATTTTGTTCAAACTTTCTCAAATGAAAAAATGGCCTATATAAGGATTGTAGATCTTGATGAGCTGAACAAACTTGGTATTCAAAACGTTTCAATTTGAGACAATCTAGGGTTCCGAAAACTAGTTTGTAGGCGTCAAAATTTAAAAATCATAAATTTGAACCGTCCAAACTATCTCAAATGGAAAGTTGACCAAAACAACAATTGTAGATCTTGATGATTTTAACAAACTTGGTATTCAAAACTTTTCAATTTGAAGTTATTTAGAGTTCATAATACTAGAATCAAAGTGTTGTTTTTTCATTTGACCAAATTTGACTTGGTCAAACTTGCTCAAATGAGATACTAAATGACCTCAGATGAAAAAACTCTGAATACCAAGTTTGATTATCTCAGCAAGATCTACATTTGTTACATAGCTCATTTTCCCATTTGAGAAAGTTTTATCAAACACTAGTCATAAATTCTTGAATCTCATATAGACTTTCTAAAACTATGTCACAACAGTGCATCGTTGTATCATGCGGGCACAACAGTGAATTTCTTCTTGACGTATGACCCTTGGTTATGATCTCGTCGTAACCATGGAGTGTCTTCATCATTTAACATGATGCTTGGATCTTTCTTCACTATGAAGGGTAGAATTCAGACATTTCTTTCATAATTTTCTGACATGTCTGACTTGTCTTCAATTCCCACTATATTTATTTTCCCAGAAAGAACTATGTGGCGCTTTGGCTCATTGATCATTGAGTTGATGTCTTCGTTTTTTCCTCTCTTTGATTTTGTAGACATGTCTTTCACATAGAACATCTGACTCACATCGACAGCAAGGACGAATGGTTCATCTTTGTATCCAATATTGTTGAGGTCCACTGTTGTCATTCCATATTCTTTGTCGACTATTACCCCTCCTCCGGTCAGCTTCACCTATTGGCACCAGAACAAAGGCACTTTAAAATTAGGTGCGTAGTCTAGTTCCCATATATCTTCTATGCGACCATAATATGTTTGTATATTCCCATTTGGATCTGTGCCATCTATGCGAACATCACTATTTTGATTGGTGCTCCTTTTATCTTGGGCAACCGTGTAAAATGTATTCCTATTTATCTCGTACCCTTGGTACATGAGGATATGCCACGATGGTTGCCTAGCCAACAAATACAGTTGCTCATCAATATTGTCATCGCCTTGACATTCTTTTCGCAACAACCACTGAAACTTTCCATGTGCTAATGTCTAATCCAAGCTTCAGTCTTCCCTAGAAACAAATACAGTTGCTCATCATGTCGATTGCGTTTGCGGACCTCTAGGACTTGCCAATAGGGTAGCTCCTAAAAGATAGACTTCTTCTTCCACATGGGTGCGTGTCCCTTAGCATCTTTGGGAACAGATTCGCTGCCTTGTCCCTTTCCAAATACTACTTTCACATCCTTGACCATTGCGAGTACATCTTCCCTGGTTCGGTTATGAGGCTTCTTCCGGTGGTCTGGCTTACCTTTAAAATGCTTACCTTTCTTTCTTACTTGGTGATTCAAAGGAAGGAATCGACGATGGCCAAGGTACACGACCTTTCAACATCTTTTCAAATATATACTGTTAAGGTCATCAAAACAATGCGTGCATGCATTATATCCTTTATTTGTCTGACCTGAAAGATTACTTAAAGCAGGCCAATCATTGATTGTTATGAACAACATTACTCGTAGGTTAAAGTGTTCTTGTTTGTACTCATCCCAGACACGTACACCTAGTTTATTCCATAAAACTAGAAGTTCTTCAACTAATGGCTTCAGATAGACATCAATGTTATTGCCAGGTTGCCTCGGACCTTGGATGAGGATCGGCATCATAATGAACTTCCGCTTCATGCATAACCATGGAGGAAGGTTGTAGATACATAGAGTAACTGGCCAAGTGCTATGACTAGTACTCTGCTCCCCAAAAGGATTCATACCATCTGTACTTAAGGCGAACCTTAAGTTTCTAGCCTTATTTGCAAACTCTAGAAATTCTCTGTCTATTGCTCTCCACTGGGACCCATCAGCTGGGTGTCTCAGCATATTGTCTACCTTACGGTCTTCTTTATGCCACCACAACAACTTTGCATAGTCTTTATTTCTGAACAAACGTTTTAAGCGTGGTATTATAGGAGCATACCACATAACCTTGGTAGGGATTTTCTTTCTAGGATGTTGTTCACCCTCGATGTCACCAGGATCATCGCGCCTGATCTTATACCACGCTGCTTTACATACCGGGCATTTATCTAAATTCTCGTATTCATTGCCATGGTAGAGGATGCAGTCATTAGGACATGCATGTATCTTCTAGATTTTTAATCCCAAAGGGCAGACAACCTTTTTTGCTTCGTACGTAGTGGTGGGCAATTCATTTGGCTTCGGAAGCATCTTTTTTATGAGGTTCAATAAATTCCCAAATGTCTTGTCGGATACACCATTCTTTATCTTTCACTATAGCAATTCTAGTGTTGTACCCAACTTTTTTTGCCCCTCTTCGGCCGTCGGGTATAGCAACTTCCTATGATCCTCAAGCATGCGCTCGAACTTAACTTTCTCTTTTTCACTTTCGATTCTTGTTGTGCATCATGAATGGCATCGCCAAGAGCATCACCGAGATCAACTTCTGCTGCTATCTCTTCTTCATCTCCCCCATTGTAGTATCATCAAAGGCACCATACTGAGCAATAATGTCATCAATGTCTAAATCTCCTCCTTCACCTTCTTCCATCATGACCCCACTTTCTCCATGCTTAGTCCAACATATATAGTTTGACATGAAACCTGACTTAAGCAAATGTGAATGAAGACTCATTGAGCTTGAATATTCTTTTAAATTCTTACATATGGCACATGGACAGCACATGAAACCATCCCGCTTATTTGCCTTGGCCACACCTAAGAAATAGTGCACGCCCTCAATAAAGTCTTGGGAGCGGCGATCGGCATTGTACATCCAATGGCGTGACATAATCTACATTACACGACAAATTATGAAAACCTTGAATATAATTAAGTATTTTATTACACAACATAGATGACACACACACGGTTGATTAATTAACTAAGCCTGGCTACAACGTAAGCAATCCCAACTATCACTAAATAAACTAAAACTACAATGCACTTCAGTAACATAATTATTTCATGACCGTACGCAACTAAAATAGACAAATTATTCTTCTGTTGAATATCAATAAGCTTCTCCTGCTGGCCACTGCCTCATCAGCAGCAGCCGCTACCTCAAGCGCACCCGAATTCTGCACGTATGTAGCATAATCTTCCTCCCAGTACCAACCATCACATCCATTGCCCTCCCACTGAAATTAAAGCCAAAAAATATTTAGTCAAAAATATTCAAGAAAAGCAGGTCAATTAGCTATAATAATCAAATGCGTAAGAAACTCACATCGCGATCTGGGCACTTGTAGAAAACACGACCCTTGTTGGGTCCCTGTCTCTTGACTCGGTACTCCATCACAATCTTCTGCTTACACTTGCCGCAGATAATGAGAGGGAGTTCTGGCCTCAGTCGTTTCGCAACCGAACGAGAGGCCGAGGATCCAGTACCAGTTGTCATCTACTTTCTATACTTATTTTTGCAAACTAGTGTAAATTTCATATTTTCTAAAATAATATATTTAAATAAAACTAAAATTATTTATTTATCTAACTAAACCATGAAATATGTACTATGTATAATAGAAAAATACCAAACTATAAAGTGATTTTACTATTGTAAATCATCATGTGATTTTGAGCTAAAAATGACATAGAAATCACATAGCACAAAAACATGTTTCAATAAATAACTATTCGTACTAGTTGACCTTGCTTACGTGATCATCTTGGCGAGCATTTCTCCACCGGACGGCACCGTACTTGGCCAAGGAAGAGCTCCGATTCTACAAGAAAGGGAACACGGTCTTCCACGACCGTTGCCGCTCTCCCTCGTAGAATCAAAGCTCCTCCTTGACGTCCTTCACCGCTCGGTAGAGAATATGCTCACCGAGATGAACACGGTCCGCAAGTTCAACTAGTACGGATTTTCTACAATTTTCTAAGTTTTTCATTTTATGGAAAAATTAATTCTAAGATCACGTAAGCCGCCGGGGACGAGGATGGCGCGTGCTCTAGCGAGGACGAGTGAGGCGTGATTTTGATGAACTAATTTAACTTTTGTTTATCCAAACATATACGCAAATCATCATGTGATTTTAAGCTAAAAATGACATATAAAATCATAATAAAGTCCAACATATAAAGTTACACATGCATCTACATCGCAAAATGAGATAAGCTACTGATAAAACATAAGAGGATTAAGTTTGTTACCTCCAAAATCAAAGAGCAACACCAATGGAGGGGGAGAGAGCAAGAACAACAGCAAGCTGAAGAACAGAGACAGTGAGTTTGAATGGAATGGTTCGGGCTCGGGGAGAAAGAAATGAACTGGTCTATAGACTGGGATAATTAGTCCCGGTTAGGGGGCCAAACCAGGACTAAAGATTAATCTTTATTCCCGAGGCATCACCCAAACCGGGACTAAAGATCCCTGCCCCGCGGACGACCGTTGGGCAGGAACCTTTAGTCCCGGAGGTAAAAAATGACGAGGCTAATGTCAAATTAGGACATCGTTCTAAAGTCTGTTCTCTAGTAGTGAATTTTCATGTATATCAGGCGTATCCTGTTAGTGGCTCGTGTGCATTGCATATATCACTAAGTAACAACTAACACCAACAAAATATTTATTGGTTAAAAACAGAAAAATCCATTTATATTGTATAGGAAAATTTCTATTATATTCCGTATTCTGTTTTATTTTTTCTCTTTGTATTTTTATATATAGTCTACGGACCAAATTTAGTGCCAATACCGCTATACCATGCATTTTTGCATATACACATCTATTTATCTGTGGTCTTACTACAATAGTGTTAAAAGAAGCCACCACATTCACTAAGACGGGAAAATTACGACGTTAATCTAAAAATAGAAAATAATATATGCCATTGATTCTAAGAATCATCTAACGCTTTATATTTAAACAAAGAATAACAAATATCATTTATATAGCCAAATTCAAAATTAAAGAATGAAGAAACTAGTAATTTGATTTCTATAGGAAATGAGAAGCAAGATGCATAAACTAAAGTCTATGTCTACACAACTAACAAATAGCTAACATATAGAAAAAATAATGAACAATATTGTTTAGATTTCCATTGGAATAGAAAACAAAATATCTAATAAATTAAGAACTAATGAGAACAACTTAATTTGTTTCAAAATTTGGAACAAAAATAAACACATGGGTTAGTGCTAATCAAAGAGTCTATAATAAACACAACTAATAAATAGCTAATTTTGGAATAAAAGTGATACTATAACATTTTAATTTCTACATGAACTCGAAAGAAAAAGATACAAATAAAGAGTCAATGAATAATAACTAAACTTTGGAACAAAGGTCATAAATAAATTAGTATTTCAATTTTCACATGGATCAAGAAGCAAAATATCAAAAAATATTCTAAAAATATAGTTCATAAGATTTGAAATTATGATTAAATGAAAGAAATCAAATACAATCATGGGAAAAAGGATAATGCAAGCAAACAATTGAAACACTAGATAAAGTTAGTATCGTGTTAATTAGTCCAAGTTACAATGGTCAAGATTCGTTTATAGTAGATTCAAAAAGAAAATCTATATGCAAGTAGAGATAAAATTCTAAATTTTAAGTTTATCACAAACAATTCCTAAATACCATTATTTGGAAATGAACCTTCAAATTAAATATAAAAAAATGGTTCTTTGAGGCAATAAGAAAACAAGGTTTACAATGAGGGAGACGAAATGAGCTTCATCGACACAAATGTTGATCTTGCCGACCATATGAATCGATAAAACCTATGCCAAAGGTAGCAATATAGAAAATATTGATTCTTTAGTCTACAAGTTATTCCAAGCAACAACATTGTGTAAGATATGAATTAAGGTGCGTTGGCTCAAATCCATGAGGTATTGACATAGAAGGCCTACTTTTGTCATTTCTCACTAGTCACTATGGTGCTAGTTCATACTTGAGAAGTAGAGACATAAAATGCATTGAGTTTTGAGAGTAGTGTGGGAAAAATAATTTTGATAACAATTATGTTCACAACATTGATCCCAATGTAGCACATAAGCTATCTATCAAAGTGGCTCTTGACTCATACTCAAATGAAGCAATAACAAAGTTTAAGGTCTTGATTATTGGGATAGAGATGTCATGAAGGAATATCCATGTCCACATTAAAATCATCTAGATTTATAATTTGGTTTTGGTGACTACAGCAAGTTATTGCAACTAAAGTTTGTTTTGTAGAGGCTTAACTACTTGAAGTTGCAATATTGGCTACATGGTTTCCTTGGCCCTGATTATGGATCTGGTTCGGTTCTAAGGACATTCACAAAGACTAAGGACTCTATAGTTTTAAGCGCCACTTCGTTTTATGGTGAACTTAGTGTAGAGTTGGGTCTTTGTTTTTTTGCTTCAGCCATGCTATTGAGGGATGGAGAGGGGCTAAGATGAGTAGTTTGACCTAGAACTTGGCTAGATGTGTTGGAGTGATGCACACTTATGAAAAATTGGTCTAGGTAGCTCAAGAGTGGCCATGGAATGATAAAAATTTGACTAGATACTCAAATAAGTTGAATTAATAAGTTTAGATTAAAAAGAGTTCAAAATCCAAACTCTAAAGTGCTTGGTTAAGTCCACTGGATGATCCAATGATTCTTTACACTACCGGATTCAACTTCTTTGCTGAGTGCCTAAGGCACTTGGCAAAGGTCGATATACACTCAGCAAAGCTCGATATACAAATAGTTTATCGGTAAAGACCTCTTTGCCGAGTGCACTTTATCAGGCACTCAATAAAGGCTTTGCCGAGTGCCAATCCAACACTCAGCAAAGAAAAGTAGCCGTGATGGCAAGCACCACCGTGACGGTGGCTTTGCCGAGTGTCAAGGTCAAGCACTCGGCAAAGTTACCCGATTTGCCGAGCGCTGTTGACTTAGACACTCGGCAAAGGTGGCCACTTTATCGAGTGTCGCCGATAAGACACTCGGCAAAGGTGGCCACTTTGCCAAGTGTCGCTGACAAGACACTCGGCAAAGTGGCGACCTTTGCCGAGTGCTTGGCCCGTGGCACTCGGCAAACCTATGATGTTTGCCGAGTGCAATGACCATTGCACTCGGCAAAGCATGTTTCCAGGTAGTTTTCAGATGGTCACTTTGCCAAGTGTCATGGCCATTGCACTCGGCAAAGTGACTAAAACAGCCTTTTTATTTGTTTTTTACATCCCATCCAAACAAACAGAAGATATATATAACAAACATCACCAACATCACATATATATCATCAACATCACATATATATCACCAACACCATATATATATCACAAACGCCACATATCTCACAATATATCACAAATAAGTTCACAAGCAATCTAAGTGCTCCATCATCGTCAACCACAATTGCAAATAGAAGTATCATTAACAACCACAAGTATCATCACTGATTTGGTGAAGGATTCATTGAAGCATGAGGATCGTTCGATGCCACCGATTGATTCTGCACAAAGGAGAAGAGATTGCATGTGTGAAACAAGATAAATATATACCATACATGAATAAAGCTTTCATACTCCACAAGGTTTGACCGTAAGCTTGAACATACAAACTAAAACATTTATACTCACAGGAGTAGAATAGTGAGGAGGTGGAGATGGAGGTGGAGCGAATAGCGAAGGTGGCGGAGCTACACCCATAGCGGCGCCAAGACTTTGCATGTATCGAAGAATCTCCGCCATCCTCCATGGCTTGGCCTCCTGCTCGGCCTCCACCCTCTCCATCTTTGCCTTCATCTGCTCCCATATCCTCCTCTCTTGTTCTAGTTGGGCCTACAATATATTCACCCTAATGTTACAATAATGCAAAGGAAAGGTATGAAAAAACCAATGAACGATGAATAAACTAGGAATAACCTCGAGTGCCTCCACCTGGTGGTGTGAAGTGTCCTGTCAAGGTCATATGGCCAGGCTCCTGCTCGTGCTGCTTGCTCGAATCTAGGAGAGACTAGGAGTAGCGGCCGAGTCGATTACGCCATCGCCAATCCAGTACCACCCATGCTTCTTGCCTCCGCTCACCCTCATGATGACTTCTCCATCAAGGTCCTCGATGCTTGAATCGTACTCTGACCCATGGACCTCCCTTGCCATCGATGTGTACTCACTGAGGCAGTTGTGGATGTTCGCATTGCTGTACGCCTCGGACCCATCCTCTGGGTTGTAGTTGACGTCGGACGTCGCCTTGCCCTTAAAGATGGAGCAAGGCTGGCCACCATGTGACGCCGATTGCAAGAAAAAATGCAAGATGATTAGAAATCATGCAGAATTGAGCGTTAGAATAAATAAATGAATTTGCGTACCCATGTTTCTGCATATCCACTAAGGCTACGGCTGCCTTGATGATGTGCCACACCTAGCATCATCAAACACCGCTCTCGGCACAAGTTGTGCGTCTCCTCCCACTCGTGTGAGCACCACCTGTCCACCATCTATTCCTAGCACTAGGGATGCGTGGCGCACCAATAAGGAATCATCTATAGGCCATCAAGTACATGACATATCAGAAGATAAAATTAAGTCTACTTAATCTCAAAAGGAATCAGTGTTAATGTTCTATATTTACCTGCAGGTACTAGTCCTAGGTCAGCGTCATGGATCTTGCGTCCCTTTTGGTGACCTTCATTCCAAGGATAGTCCCATGGTAAGTTACGACGACCTAGATGCACGCCTCATAATGCATGTCCATGACAAGTTTTTTGCAGCATTTGGTAGCCACCGCATCCGCCCTAGCCTCATGTCTGTCCTGGCATCTACAGAAATCCTGCATACAAACACGATGTATCCATTCAATGTATTGAGCAATGTAGTGCGAGGAAGACTTACCCACAGCTCTTGTTTCACCCACTCCGCCTTGTTGTTGAATACCCTATGGGCCCGATCTGTAGCATCGGGGGCGGCGGTGTAGTGGTCAAACGAGTGGGCCAGCCTCGTCACTCCGGCGTACTCAACCAGGCTAGGGAAGTGCTCCTTGCACAGAAGACCAAGGATGCCATTGACATGGCGTGTGTGACCACCTCCACTCGCCACAATCGTCCAGTTCCTGCCCAAGTGATTAAGAAAAATTATTAATTTCTATTTTGATTTTCAACATATCATATAAAGTAGTGATAACATCTAAAGTTACTTACTTTTCCCCCTTGGGTCGAATCAGTGGGCGTCTCTCATGACGTATCGGTCGCTAAGGGAGGCTTGTGGGACCTCACAAGTAGACGCTCGACGAACTAGATGAAGCGGAACCTCCCGCTGTCGCCTCGTCCTCATCGTCCTCCTACGCGTCCTCCTGCGTCTCCTCGTTGTCCTCCTACACGTCCTCCTGCACCTCCTCGGCGTCCTCCTGGGCACCTGCTCCTACGGCTGCTCCTCCTACTCTCCCTCGGTGCAGCGGTCCTTGTCCTTTGGTACAAGGACGCTAGCTTCCTCATCCCACCGCCCACCATCTTTGTTCAATCACCTGCAATTAAAAAGAGTAAATCAATAAACACAGATAAACAAGAAGTACTTAGAAATAGATGCAAAATAAACAAAACGTAATTACAAAATAACATAGTATTACATGTATTAGAAATAATCTTCATGATAGGGATTAGCTAGATCATAAGTCTCATCATCACTATCAATCATGTTGAAATAATCTACACTATCTGAATGAGCAATGTTGTTATTGTCATTGTCTAAATGTAATCGCTCAAGCATTTGTAAGTCCTTCACATTTTGCACCTCATCTCCAGCGTCCTCTTCAATAATCATTTCATTGTCAACTTCCATTCCCATCGTTTCGCTTAAGTCTATCTCAAACCTCCCTTCTAGTCTCTCTTCTTAAAAGAACTCTCCATCATATGTGTTTGGGTCTAAGTTGTAATCTTCATTGTTTGGGACAGGCACTTTACCATGTGGTGATACCCTGTGCGCAATATCCCAACCCTTAAGATGCCTTATGGTTTGACACACATATGGGAGATAATAAACTTGCGTGGCCTATTGGGCCACAATATAGACATCGTCTCCTGGTAAGATGGAATCATGTCAAATTTCGACTAGCCCAAGATTAGAATATGTTCGTCTCATTACTTCAGGATCAAACCAATGACATTTGAATATGACGGGATTAAAATATTTGGAACCATGAAACTTGAGTTTGTATATTTCTTCAATTCTTCCATAATACTCAACATCATCAACGCCAGATGTAAAAACTCCAGAACTTGTGGTTCTTCGATTGGGCCGACTCTGCTCGTAGCTTGTTGTGCGAAAGCGATATCCATTCATGTCATAACCAGAAAAATGACCTGACCCTATAGGCAAAGCCATCGGCAACCTGTCTCAACTCGGCACGCATAGACACATCCCTCTAGCCCTGCAAGCTCAAGCAGGATACATCGTTATATTATTCGCACGTACAATTAACTTGGAATGTCAAACTAAGTACGAGCTAAATTGGACGGTACCTTCCGTTTGAACCAAGAAATGAAATCAAGCATTCCATTTCCTGCACCCTGTCTAAGAATGGCATCTACCTGCTACGGGGTAGGATCCCTTGATTGATGCTAGATTTCATGAAGAAATTCCCTGTACCAACAAGAAACAAGGGGGTTTGATGCAGAATAGTGACGGTGTATTTAACAAGTTCGTTGAGAACTTACTGCATGTATGGCGCCACTTCATCAAGGTTGGTCAACACGTATAGCATGATATGGTGCCACTCTTCATGATTCAAGGTCTTAGGGGTCGATGCACTTGCGCTTCCGAGTTGCCCTCGAAAAAGGCTGAGGTTCGATTTATTTTTGCCAGCATTGTAACGAGGGGGCGAATTATACACGCTAGGGAGGTTGTCACCATAGTATGTTGTTATGAAGTTCGCCACCTCCTCCAGAATGTATGCCTCTAAATTGGAAGCCTCAATTTTGCATTTATTTCTACATTTCTTTCGAAGAACCTTTAGACATCTCTCAATTGGATAGAACCAACGGCCCTGCACAGGCCCCCCATTTGTGCCTCATACAGGAGGTGCAAAATCAAATGCTGCATTGGATTCAAGAAGCCATGTGGAAAGATCTTCTCCAACTTACAGAGCAACACAGGTGCCATTCTTTCCAAGTCAGCAATCATGGTCCGAGATAACTCCTTGGCATAAAGCTGGCGAAAGAAATAGCTCAACTCTACCAGCACTAGCTAGACATGCTCAGGGACATAGCCTCGAACCATTGCCAGAAGAAGCAGCTCAATCCATATGTGGTAATCATGACTCTTCATCCCTAAGACTCGCATAGTAGATAAGTTCACTCCCCTCCTCAGATTAGTTGCATACCCATCAGGGAACATTAACGTCTACATCCATTCTAGCACTTCCCTCCTTTAGGGCTTGCTCAAGACAAAATTGGCCTTAGGCCTTCTCCATGTCTTATCGCAACTAGGAGGCTTCATATGTTGGTTTGGTCTATCGCATAACATTGCCAGATCCACTCTAGCCTTAACATTGTCCTTTGACTTGTCAAGAATGTCCATGATTATTGCTCAAAGTGCCTTGGCGACATTATTTTCAGTGTGCATTACATCAATGTTGTGTGGAAGGAGAAGGTCATCAAAATAGGGGAGCCGAGTCAAGCCCGACTTATGAGTCCACATATGTTGCTCTCCATATCCCACAAAACCACCTTCTGGATTGACCACGAGACCATCTATCTGTTCATGAACTGTGGCACCAGTCATTATTGGTGGTGCAGGGTCTGTCACTACGACATCTTTCATAAAGTTCTTAATGTCTCGTCTGAATGCATGGTCAAAAGGGAGGAATTGCCTATGTTTGTCGAACGATGAATACTTACCACCCTTCTGTAACCAAATGAACCTCAGACCTTCCTTACATACTGGACATGGAAACTTCCCATGAACACACCAGGCGCAGAATATCCCATACGCCAGGAAGTTATGCAGGGAGTAGTGGTACCAAACATGCATTTTGAAGTTTTCCTTTGTAGCTCGGTCGTATGTCCATACCCCTTCCTCCCAAGCATGGACCAATCCATCAATCACAGGCTCCATGAACACACCCATATTATTCCCTGGGTGTCCAGAAATTATCAACGACAAGAATACATTCTGTTGTTGAAAGCATACGTCGGGGGCAGATTGAGGGGGATAACGAACATGGGCCAACATGTGTATGGGGCAGCCATCATTCCATAAGGATTGAACCCATCTGTTGCCAGTGCAACACGTACATTACGAGCCTCTTTAGCTTTCTCATGATGAATGCCATCAAAGTGGATCTAGGCTTCACCATCGGATGCATGTACCATCCTATCAGGATTGTATCGTTTGCCATTTTTGTGCCATGTCATCTATTTCACGGATTCCTCAGTCATGTATAGCCGTTGGATCTTCAGTATGAACGGAAGGTGTCGTAGGATTGTCATGGGAATGTCAAGCTGCCTCTTCTGGCCATCATCAGAATCTATCTCCAGGAACCTAGAGGATTTACACTTTGGATAGTACTTTGCATCCACGTATTCTTTCATAAATAGGACGCACCCCTTCGGGTAAGCATGTATCTGCTCATACGGCATCTTAAGTGCACGAAGGAGTTTTTGTGACTCGTGCATGCTCTTTAGCAGAAGGTGACCCTCTGGAAGCAGGCTGCCAATAACTGTCAACATACCATCGAAGGTGTCTCGACTCAGGCTATACTGGGACTTTAACGCCATTATGCGTCCAATGGCATCTAGTTGAGAAACCTTTGTTTGGCCATGAAGGGGTTTCTATGCCATGGCAAATATGTCATAGAACGCCTTTGCGGTTGCCTCTGGCTCCTCCTCTGTACGTCCTTCAGCGAACTATGCCTCGTGATAGTCATTTAACATGTTTGCTACCCCGGCATCAGCATCATAATCCTCGACGCGTGGTCTCACCACCTCCTCTCTCATATGATTGGCTTCACCATGGTAGACCCACGGGGTATAGTCTGCCGTAAATCCATTCTTTCAAAGATGTTCCCCCATGACCTTCTTTGTTTGTCTTTTCCTGTTTGCACATTTGCTACAGGGACAACAAATGTTACTCGCTCCTTTAGCAACCACGCCAAATGCCCATTCTAAGAAAGCATCGGTCTTGTCGATCCATTCATTGGTGACCTGACCCTGACTTGCGTGGCCTGTGTACATCCACTCACGGTCCTCCATCCTCTAACATATATAGCGACGAGTAATACAAACATCAATTGCATCTACACGACGTTCCTACTATCTAATAGGTGAGGTTAGGTCCTAATCCCACGTGAGGATGCATAGGTGGGGTTAGTTTCCATGCTCTACTCCTATCCGAGAAAAAATTTCAGTAGCACCTTCCTGTTGTTCTCCAAATACACGGCCTACCAAGAAGAGTGTCAATCAGGAGAACAACAGGGAGATGATGCCAAAACTCTGTCTCAGATCGGAGTAGACCATGGAAACTAACCCCACCTACGCATCCGTGGGCTGTCCAAAAAACATGGATAATTCGAAATAGATACGGTTTTAGATATGGAAATATCTGCATATTTCCAACTGTATCTCTTTTGAACGAGAGACGCCTAACTGGGTTACGTGATCTACGACCATGATACAAAAAGAGGGGTTATACCAGGGTGGCGGTGGAGTCAGGCTAGCGGGGCTATGGCGGGTCGGTGCAGTGGCGAGGCAACGCGGTGCAGGCAGACCCATAGCAGCGAGGAAGGCGATTGAGGTCGCTGAGGTACTTCGGCTCCGCTCCGACGGGCTCTTCTCTACAAAAAAAAGAAACATAAAACTGTCAATACAAATTTCGGCAGCACCTCCCCTGCACGGTGTGGTTTCCAAAACCTGTAAGAAAACTAACGGCACGATGGCCGACATACACAAGATTATATCCAATCACATATATATAACAATGTCACAACCACTCCTACGACTACCACCACTGCTACTCTACCACTACTACTACCGCAACTACTAGTAATACTATGACGACGATGATGGTAGGGCATACCTAGTGGGCGTCGTAGGGCGGCGGTGGTGAAGGGGTCAGGGCGCTGGTGGACAAGGCGACGGCTGGGGAAGCGCCGGGGACAACGGCGGGGCTGGCGCCTCCTTCTTCTTCCTCCTCCTCCTTCTCTTCCTCCTCTCCTCCTTCTCCTCTCTTTCTCCTCTTCCTCTAGCGGCGCGACGCGGGGGGGCGGCGCGGGCGGGGGAAGCGGTGGGGCTGGCGCGGGCCGGGGCGGCGGCGGCGCTGGTGCGGGCGTGCGTGTGTGCGTGCGTGCGATGTGTGGGCCGGCTGGGCCGGGAGGTTAAATGCCTTCTTTGCCGAGTGCCCCCGATCTGGCACTCGGCAAAGTTTTTTTTATTTTTTTAATTCTTTGTCGAGTGTCATCTGGCCAGGCACTCGGCAAAGAGGGTTTTTTTTTTAATTTTTTAAAAAAAATCTTTGTCGAGTGTCATAGGTCCTGACACTCAGCAAAGAGACTCCTTTGCCGAGTGTCTTATCCTGACACTCGACAAAGAGACTCCTTCGCCGAGTGTCATTTTTTGACACTCGGCAAACCATATTTTTTTCACTTTTGACCTTCAAACTTTTTCTGCAGTCCTCAGACAATACCTGGTATTCTATGTTCCAATGTGGCACATTTCTCAGACTTTTTCTATATTTCTTTAATTTATTTCATTTAATTGAATTTTCTTGTATAATTCAAATTATAACTGCTAGTCATTCGAATAGTGAAAAAAATGAATGGAAATATGATATTCATGTTATTTAGTATAATGTGAGGCCGTATCCAGGAACAGACCATCAATTTCAAATATCTTGTTCATGAAACATGACCACGAACTTGTAGTCGAATTGTTTTTAAATTCTATAAAAAACAAACAAAGTCCGAAAATCATGAAACTTGTCAAGATGTCAAGATATCATATGTGGAGGCTGTGATAAAAATTGAGGAGGTTTCGCGCAAGTTGTCACGTACGATGCTTGCAAACCGAAGTACGCCTCTTCACGAAATCGATTTGTAGACAATGTCGGTGCAAAATGTGGCCAGCAAGTAAATATTTGTAGTTTTATCGTGCGTTGTGATCGGATGTGGCCTAGCACGCGATGACACAGGATTTATACTGGTTCAGGCAATGGACCCTACGTCCAGTTGAGGTCGGTTGGTGACTTTATTCCTGAGCCCAGGTGCTCGAAGTTTGTTGTGGAGTTGCAAACGAGTAAAGAATAAAAAGGGGTGTTAGAGGTCCGGTCGGACTCTGAACCGAGTGGCCGAGAGTGACGGATGCTCAGACGTGCGCTAAGTATTGGACCATATACTCTATGTGTCCGAGCTTATCAGCTGTTAAGAACGTGTAGACTGTGTAGTTGTCGAGCTCTAGAGCTATTTTGTTGTCGTCTCCTCGAGTCATCTTGTCATTGGGAGAGAGCACATCACTTTTTATAATTGGAGGGGATGGCCTTACAAGTCAGAGAGAAAGAGAGAGACTGTATACAGGCGCTGCCTAGTCTTGTTGCCCACACCATTGGGTATAGGATGGCCGTCGTCGCCCGCCATACTGTTTATGCCGCCATCGTCCACCACCTACTGTTAATGCTCTGTTGTATCTGGCATGCTGCACAGTGTTCGTCTGGGACGACAAACGTCGGCGCCACAACACTGTTCATGCTCTGACGCATCTGGCAGGCTGTGTAGTGTTCGTCTAGTACGACAAACGTCGGCGCCCACAATATTGTTCATGCTCTGACGCGTCTGGCAGGCTGTGCAGTGTTCGTCAGACATGGCCCAACGGCACCGTCCTGCAGGTGCGCAGGGCCTGGCAGGGCACGGTCCTCGGTATTTCGGTTAATTTGAGCGCCTTACCTTATCTGCTCCGCCTGCTCCCTAGGCCCACACCGAGCGGGCATCCCGGGTCGGTCGTTCCTAGTCGGCCCCGACCGTGTCGGTCGGGAAAGAGCAGCGAGTAGAGACCCGGCGTATCCTCGATCGGAAAAGGGGGTCAGAGTCGAACTGCGGTCCCACCACAGTCAGGCCTTTCGGTCGGAGCTCCGACCAGATCTCCTGGCCGGAGGTGCCGGTCGGGGACCGGATCGTGGTCTTGGCCTGTCACTGTGTATCTGGGCCGGCCCAGGCACGTGCTGTCGCTGCGCCGCCTGCTGAGCCGAGTTTTATAGGGAAGCGGGTCCATTGGGTACCCCGGATTTATGAACCCGACAGACACTGTAAGCGAGAATGCATCTAGAATTGCATTCTTTCTATGACAAAGGTAGCAGATTGTAAGCGTCTATTTGGAACCGCTCCACAAACTACATCGTCAAGCAACTCCAAGAAAAATGGGAGTTTCCAGAGCATTTTTTTATGTGTTCTCACACCTCCAACTTTTTTTTTGGAGTGGAGCTGACTAGTCTCAGACAGCAAAAGAAAAAAAAAAGAGCAGCCATACGGCGACGGTACCAGCTAATGTGACGCAGAGCGGGCAATGTTGTTCCTGTCAGGAAGGACTGGCGTGCATGGATATGTGCCGGTGCATGCCACCGTCCCCATGTCAGCATGTTCGTCATCGTGGCAACAAATGGCTGGAACAGTACAATCATGGAACCTCGAGAGTCAGCTGCTATTGTGCAGCTGAACGCCATTCCTCACTGCGCCTTTGTGCGGGAAGATCCACTAGCCAATAAATTCTCGAGTATACTACGGTGACGATCTCGCTTGTGGGTAAGTTCTTACGGTGTCTAAATTATGTGGACGAGGTTTATGCAACACCTTTTAGCCGTCGAACCACAAAGTGTTGGTCGACACAACGGAGACGTAGCGTATTGACAAGCACGTGAACCTCGAAAGAAAATTGGTTGTCTCTTGCCATTTGGTATTCTCTCGGTAATTGATTTAATATTCACATTGTGATTGGTTCACTCCTCTACATGACGGTATAATCACCCTACTCACTTATTTATATTCTTGCAAACTAGTTGTGGCAAGCTTTTTAGTGTAATTAGAATTGAGAGCTTGCTTTGTTATTTTAAGTTCATCTAGTGGAGCTAGTAGCAAGATTGAGAGCTCTTAGTGAGTAGTAACATTGCAAGTTGTGTGCCTAATAATCATTGCAACTAGAATTATTGGATAGGTGGCTTGTAACCCTTTAGAGCTAGAGCAAGTTTGCATTTCACTATTTGTCATACTAATCAAATTGCTCTAGTTGATTTGTAGATTTTTAAATAGGCTATTCAACCCCCCCCTCTAGCCATATTAGGAACTTTTAGCGTCCCCTTTTATAGTTGAAGGGGATGGTATTGCAAGTCAGAGAGAAAGAGAGAGTGTATACGGGCGCTGCCTAGTCTTGTTGCCCACGCATCGGGTATGGGACGGCAACCGTTGCCCGCCATACTGTTTACGTCGCCATCGCCCACCACCTACTGTTCATGCTCTGTTGTGTCTGGTTGCACAATGTTCGCCTGGTACGACAAACATCGGCGTCCACAACACTGTTCATGCTTTGACTCGTCTGGCAGGCTGCACAATGTTCGCCTGGTACGGCAAATGTCGGCGCCCACAATACTGTTCATGCTCTGACGCGTCTGGCAGGCTGTACAGTGTTCGTCTGACATGGCCCAACGGCACCGTCCTGTAGGTGCGCAGGGCATGCGATTGACTTGAGCGTCTTACCTTATCTGCTTCGCCTGCTCCTCGGGCCCACACCGAGCGGGCGTCCCCGGTCGATCATTCCCGGTCGTCCCCGACCATGTCGGTCGAGAAAGAGCAGCGAGTAAAGGCCCGGCGTATCCTCTGTCGGAGAAAGGGGGTCAGAGTCGGACTGCGGTCCCACCACGGCCAGACCTTCCGGTCGGAGCTCCGACCAGATCTCCTGGCCGGAGGTGCCGGTCGGGGACCGGATCGTGGTGTTGGCCTATCACTTTGTAGGAAAGCGAGTCTATTGAAGGACCCCGGGTTTATGAACCCGACAGACACTATAATAAAAAATGCATCTAGAATTATATTCTTTTTACGACGGAGATAGCAGATTGCAAGCCCCCTATTTGGACCGCTCCACGAACTACATAGTCAAGCAACTCGACGGAAAATTGGAGTTTCCAGAGCATTTTTTTTACGTGTTCTCGAACTCCAACCTTTTTTTGTGGAGTGGAGCTGAGTAGTCTCAGACAGCAAAAGAAAGAAAAAAAGAGAGCAGCCATACGGCGACGGTACTAGCTAATGTGACGCAGAGCGGGCAATGCTGTTCCTGTCAGGAAGGACTGGCGTGCATGAATATGTGCCGGTGCATGCCACTGCTCCCCATGTCAGCATGTTCGTCATCGTGGCAACAAATGGCTGGAACAGTACAATCATGGAACCTGGAGAGTCAGCTGCTATTGTGCAGCTGAACGCCATTCCTCACTGCACCTTTGTGCGGGACGATCCACTAGCCAATAAATTCTCGAATATACAAAAAATATTTAACGAGCTAGCTGGGTCTCGAATCGGTGGTTCAGTCATGCTGCAAACGGTGTGGCGCGTTTGTGTCTGGCTTCAGAGAGAAACAGCAAATACACTGGAGCGCACGCTTTGCCGAAAAGAAACGTGTTTCATGCGCGCACTGTATACTGTAGTTACGGGATCAGACCAACTCGGCGGCTGATGGGGAGCATGCCATGTGGTACAGTACTGTGCTAGAAAAAAAAGGTCGTGGCAGGTTTCGCAGTCTTGGTGAAACGCGTGTTAGAGCCATAGAGGGGGTAAGGCTGTCTCCAACAGGAGATTCATCGTGGAATCTAAATCTAAAATGGGTCTTTAACGTAATATCTATGGCCTCCAACAGTATCTATATGGAAGATCCATTTTAGGTGCCAAAAGAGACATAACCTAAATTTGAGTATCCCCTTTTCTGAAGATCTATTTGTAGAAATGGTTGGCTTTTGAGTCTTGTCATTGGAGAAGACCAAATATATGCATTAAATTCTTTGCATGTAGTGCTACTCAAAAAATGGATAGCGCCTTGTTTAGATGCCATCTAAATTCCAAGTTTTTTCACTCTCTCTCCATCACATCAATTTTTAGCCGCTTGCATGGAGTATTAAATGTAGGTAAAAAAAATAACTAATTACACAGTTTAGTTGGAAATCACGAGATGAATCTTTTGAGCCTAGTTGGTCCACGATTGGACAATATTTGCCAAATAAAACGAAAGTGGTACTATTTATCGGGTTCATTTTTTTTCGCAATCTAAACGAGACCTAAGTTTTATATTTTAGGTCGCGGTGGTCGGTAAAGCCATGCAGTGCAGGTGCAGGGAATCGCGGGCGACGGCAATGTATTCAGCGTCATCCGCACTCGCAGATAACGCAATCCCGGCGGACCCCGGCCGGCAGCGGAAAAGCCCTTCCATTCACCTAGCTAGATCTGCCGGACGGGCAATGTCATGGCTGATCGATGAAGCGAAAACGAATAAAATTTTGCTAGCTAGTGACGGCTGAGAAGCGTGAACCAGCAGCCGCCGGCCGGGGATTCTTTCCGTGATACTGTTTGCTAGCCATGCGATTACGATTTCCTCTTGGTGGCATGGCCGTCGCTTGGCGAACTGGTGGAGCCGTGGAGGCCGCCGAAACAGCAGTCCGGACCAGCGGACGACCAAGGTCCACGGACCACCCACCTGTTGCAGGTGTCTGCGTGCGACTTGGATGCTGCGCAGTGGATGTCACTGTTACCGCGTGGCGTGCGTCACTCTGCTCGACTTCTCATCTGGATCTGGGAGGAAGCTGCCATCTGAATTTCTGATGGTAAATTGGTAATAACTGACCAACTGGTGACTTGCAGGTAGTTCTAATAACTGGTGAGCTTTACCCCCAGCACACGAGTTTTACCGTGAAGGCGTGAACCTGAGTCCAACCGTCAGTATAGCTGGCGTTCAGTTGCCGCTATTCAATCTTCAGCACGAGTAAAGTTCGATAAGCGCAATTGACAGACAGTCTAGCCCCAAAGGGTATTGGATTGTCACCAACAACAATTCAGAGTGGACAGTGGAGCCTCGTGACACGATTCGGTTCATGCCAAATTGGCAATGTCAGGCAAGCAAACAGTTTTCCTACCAAGAAACTTATATCTGACGGCCTTGTTCGGCTGATAAGCCGACTAAAGCTGTTTTGATGTGAGAGAAAAATACTGTAAATTCTAGCTGATAAGCCGGCTAAAGCTGTTTTGATGTGAGAGAAAAATACTGTAAATTCTAGCTGATAAGCCGGCTAATAAGTTCAAGCGAAAAGGGCATCACCTGCCATACGCACAGCTAGATGCTCTGCAAGAATGATACTAGTATTATGGTAGTAGCTGAGAAACATTGCTCTGCAAGAATGATACTGTGCATATAGCAACTGACAGATGCACACAACAAACCATATAGCAACATTAAGAGTGTACAGAGTCTGTGCACATCAGATGTACAGCAACGACATTTCCAGCCTCTGAGCATTTCTCTATACAACGAGTCAACGACCAAGGCCCATCTGCTAACAACTTTTAAACACTGGTACTCTGATGAGCGGATGAGCCCAACTAAGCACTAGAGGGGAACATACAGACCGTTCTGAAAAGCATATATATATATAGGTAAATGTCTGGTGAAAGATGACGCTGTTTAGTTCTCCGCATTTATTCCAAAAATCCGGACCTTGTGCATATTCGGTAGTTTGGCGACCACAAGCACACTAACGGCAAGGGTATTGAGGAAGAGCATAGGTCGTTGGTAGTCTGTGGTGTGCAAAGCTATCAGATACCTGTCAATGAAATACGGAGGGAAAAGCAAGCTACAGTTAGTAACAAAAATACTAGATAAAAAAAAGAGACGCGTAGCTGAGAGTTTCTGCATTGCATTACTCATTTGCATTAGCATAAGAGTAGTAACGAATCAGGCATGAAAAGTAGTTAACTTTTTTTAGGATTAGCTATAGTCTATCATGCATGTTCACTATATGCCATGTGAACCTGATGGAGTGCTTGAAAAGATTAGCGACAGGAGAATGCACAAGTCACATGAAAGATCAGTCTATATTAATTGATCTACAGCTCCACAGTTATAACACACTCAGGATAAAGAACAGTCAGCAATGTGTACAAGCTGATAAATATCTGTCAAAACTACTGCAGCATTGCACTACCATGAACACCATTATGCTATGCAAATGCAGGTAAGGCATTGAATTGTACACATTATGTCGCAGACAAACTCTAATGTCCATGCTACAACTAGAAAATGTGCTCTACCACCTACATGGCAATATTCAAGGTTTATCCCACATTCCCACTAAGCATGCCATAGATAATGACGCTTATTCTAAGACAGCTAACTATAGCTTATTGTTAATGCTATACATGAAGCGGTTTTTCTCAGTGCAGCTTGTTGCTGTCTTGACAGTGAAAGAAAAGTGGGATGTGTTCATGCCTGTAGATCCATTGAGTGGTCCCAGAATACTAGCAGGTCCCAGAATAACATAGGGCCTGTTGGGACCACTGGACTAAAGTTTAGTCCGTCGTTGGATAATAGGCTAAACATGGACTAATTGAAATTTTCTTTTTTCTAATGAGTTCTCATCAATTAGCCTCTATTAGTTTTTGTTAGACTATGATTAGTCCATGCTTAGGCCTTCTATTTGGCATCCAAAACATGGACTAAAGTTTAGTTTAGTCCATCCAGACACCCCCATAAGCAACTTACATAGCCTACTATAGAGTATAGAGACATTACTAGAAGCAAAAGGCAAGTTTCCACAAATTGAACAGAACTCAGAATGGAGAAGATCACAAAGTTGAAGCAGCAAATTTCTCCAGTGAACTGTGGCTATGGACAACCCAGTGAACCTGGGTATGGACAACCAAATTCAGAGCAGAGAGAACAACATGAAATTGTAAACTAGGCCTTCAACTTTCAACATAAAGTGTGACTGCTACACAAAGTGAACATTTGATTGCTTACACTACCATATTATTGTTACGTTAACTTCCTAATTAATTTTAAAATGGCCTTTTTCCTCTTAGCTGCAAGCAGGGGCAATATTCATGAAATCTAAGTGCATGGTGTCATCAAATGGCATGAAAATGTCTTCAATGATCAAATACAACGCTATTCCAGCTTTGCACATTGTGGAAAGGGTAAATCATGATTCCATCAGATATTCATATTGAACTACTGAACCATTAAAGGGACAAACTGCACTAAGTTTTTTCTTGTGATGACCGATAGTAATGCTAGAACAGAATCAACAAGTTCGCAGCTACCAAGCACAAAAAGGCAAGCTCATATTTTCACAGAAACTGCCCTGACTATCTGCACGAAAGCTATACTAAGAGTATTTTAGTTTCCAAAGGGCAAAGTTATATCTGTTTCTCTGACAAGATCATCAAAGAGGATTAGATTGGCGATCATGCTTTCATTTCATTCCTTGAGAACCATGATAAAAGTCATGCATAAACAGGCAATACCTTACACTCCGCAATTTTCTCCATGATTTATTTATATGGTGGTGCTCCTAAACAAGTCAAGTAGGCTACCTAAATGAACAGATGGTTTCCTAGTTCCTATATAACCTGCCAACTAGGTCATAGAGTCACTACTATGGGGTGTCTGGCTACCCTTTTGTTTTATTGTCAGGGATAACAAGGCATTCAGGGGCCATTTGGCAGCACTCCTTGGAGCAGCTTCTATGTGAGAATCACTACTCAGCCAACAGCAAAAACCCACACAGATTCTGATGGGGACTAGACAAGACGCACTTCGCCATTTACACTAGAAGCTGGGAGCTAAAAAAACACGCTCCTCACTGCTCCCTATTCAATCACCACCGGAATAACTCCAGAATCAATTCTCACCTGGTCCCCACCCTATTCCCCCACCAAAATCAACTATAATCACCCCATCAAAGAATCAAGGAGTGGAGCTCTACCAAACAGGCCCTCAACTATCAGGGAACACAGCTCCCTACATAAAGTGTCTCTTAGTATCAGATTTCATTTAATTTAGAGATAACAATATGCAAATAAGAAACTAACGTGTACAAAGAAATCGCACACCAATGGAGTCAAAGATTACACAGAAAAGTTTTCATTTCCTACAAAGCAAGGATAGGGGTTATGGACCATACGTCAAACCTCAAACAACACAGTTGATCAGTTGATGGGGATAAACAATGAGATCTCACATAATAGTGGACTCATTTGCATTTCTGAAATATAATACATTATTGATAAGTCCAGAGTCATACAGATTATGGTTTCAGTAATTAGTAATGGTCATTGGCCTAACAGGGTGGTAAACAGTGAGATTTCCCGCAACACAGTGGTCTCAAATGAACTGAAATATAAGAATCATTAATAAGCCTGGGTTCATAGAGATTACAGTTTCCATTAAAAAATACGAGCAATCGAAGAATTCTAAAAGGATCGAGAAATAGCATATAACTGAAGCAACTGCAGAATCCTTTTTTAGGAAAAAGAAAATGTACGTAGTGAACTAATATACAGATCAGATACTATGGAGGAATATGGAATATTCCTATTAAGTCAACCATCACAAAAACAACTACATCAGGGAAAGAAAGAAAGAAAAAACAAACACAGATTAGGCTATGAAAACCAGAATACCTATATGCATGATCTAATACAAGTGAAAGAAACTATATCTGCCATTCAGTATTAACGGAACATAACCATATCCTATATAAATCAACATTTAGTGGTTTCAAATATCTCTCATGATATTGCAATCTGGGTCGACAAAACATTTTGAGTGTATCTATCACATAATATTTCTCCTAAACATAGCCATAGAGAATGAAAATGGAATTGAACAGAGAAATACGATGGGCAGCACTTACAGGACTACAGGAACAACAATGAGGAACTTCCTATTACGAGTAAGCTGTTTGCCGTTGTCCATTTGTTCCCACCAAGTCAATCTGTTGTACATTCCCTGGTCATCAGCAAAAGGTGTTCCTTTCTTCCAATGGAAAAAGTGGTATGTGATCTGAAAAATAGGATTCGCATTCCAGATGGCAAGTGTTATTTGGACAAAGTTATTTAGAGAAATGTTTAACAGATAGTACAGGAAAATTCAAGAAACCAAACCCTGTATCAACATTATCTAATATGTTCCCTTTGCTCTACTTTAAATGAAGATAGGGAACATTTAAAACACCTATAGGCTAACAAAGTGAGAATCCCAATGAGATCAATTTGCAATATTATTATTAATACTATAGTGAGGAATTCATCATCTGAGACAAAAACATACTAAAAGTGATATGTCAGAGTACCATTTGTACAAATTTGGAAGTTCCTAAACAAGGCAGACTACCAGGCAAGCTAACAAAATATGTAGCAACATCATTCATCAATGCTAATATTTGTGTTATTTGGCCTTCAGACATTATGAATTTAGGAACTTTGCTTACAAATGATATGCTCAACCAACTGTGATCATGTACGCATGAAGTGCATTTTTACTCAATTGATGTACACAAAAATATTTGGCTCTGTTCTTAACTATATGGTCACCACCCTGAACTGAACTAACTAAACTCGAATGCTGAAGTACCCTGAAATTTACATAAGCTATCGGCCTATGAGGATTAGCAATTCTGCCAGGTGGCCGCACCTAGACGAACTCCTATATATTGGCTGTCCTAACAGTATAATTGAGGGAGCACGAAGCAAGCTTCATATGCAGATAGCATCGCGCATTAACGCCCGCGTAGGCGAACCGAAGCATTCGTTACAGCCTCGAAGAGTTCAGATCCACCCCGGGTCAAAATTTCAGCAGCAAATGGGAACCCCACACGCACATACGAGGTGGGAGGGAGGCTTGGGGCTTGAGAGGAATCGGAAGAGGCGGTTACCGCGAAGTGGAAGAGGTTGACCACGGTCCACGCGGTGCCAGGGGTGCAGCCGAAGACGGAGAGGACGAGGAGCCAGGAGAAGAAGACGATGAGGATGTAGGTCGTCCAGACGCCCGGGTACATGAACCACTCGGTGTTCTTGTTCAGATCCGTGGGCGGGAACGCCTGCACGTACAGCTTCGCCATCGCGGGGCTCCCGAGCAATCCCTAATCGCCGGCCGGCCGGCCTCGCGAACCCTTCCGCTCCCGGCGACGGGAGAACGACAGGACACGGGGGGGACAGACGGGAGCAGCAGCGAGCTGTGTGGTTGCGTGCCTGCGGTCCGCTGTGGCGGCTGCGACGGCTGCGGTGGCGGGATTTATAGGTGCGGGATCGGAGGGGACGAGGAGGGAGGGAGCGATGGAGGTTGGAGCCGCGGCGTTCAAAGACGGGGGCGAAAAATGAACGAGGCGGTGAGAGGGACGGGTGAGATGGAGGAAGAGGACGGCGAACAGGAGCGGGCTGCGGGCGCGTGGGATGAGACTGGCGAAGGAAGGAAGAAAACACGACGTCGTCACGGACGACTGGGTCAAAGATGGAGGGAGGCGACTGATTCTGGGCTCTCATGGGCCGGGCTCAGTTTCGGCCTCTTTGAATGAGTGGCTAGCGCGGGGCCGAGGCAGGCGCATTGGTAATAGAATTTTTATATTTTTATTTTAAATTCGTTTTTGAAAAATTAATTTGTCCCAACAGAAATTACAGAATTAATACTCCCATGCTAATTCATATGTCCAAGTGAACGGATGGAATTTTCCTTGCTGTTGATTTTGACGTAATTTCATAAATTTTAAAAAAATCCATACGAGCTCGGATCAAGATTTTAGAGAAGGATTTAGTAGGGGTCCTGAACCCTCCCGTTCTCTTAAAAAAAAGATTTTAGAGAACGATACTATAACTTTATATTTTTATAAATTCTCGTGTTGAAACCATCTTGATTACCAAAAAATCATACACATCGTTCTTAGATCTAAACCTTATACTCCCTCTATTTTAAATTATAAGATATTTTAACTTTTTAAGATATATTGTTTTTACTATATATCTATATATACAGAGTGTATATATCTGAAAGCATCTCCAAAAGTTTTGCTAAAGTTCACTCTCTACATCATCATATGAGAGCCATTTGCATAAAAATCGCTATCTATGTCTTTTGACACTCTAGCAATTTTTCTAAATCTGGTGTGCACTCTATCTCGTTTTCTATATTTGGCTAGCAAAAAATTCAAAATAGAAGATGAATATATTTGGATATTCAACTAAAGAAGTTGTTGGAGTTTTTTTTTACCAAAATCTCTATCTCTAGCAATTATCAGGTGGCTAGGTTCCTTGTGGTGGAACCTGTTCGCCCGAGTTCAAGTCATCGACTTGGCACGGGTGCTTGCATTTTCATGAATTTATTCCTGGATTTAACGCCACTATGCTTTCAGTGGTAGGCGACATCTCCGTCGACAGCGAGGCGCCTGTGGTGACTTCATGAATCTCGAGATCTGCCGGCTTAGTTCTTCGGAGTTGCTCATAGGGGTAGGATTTACGTAAATGTGTTCATAGGGGAGTGTGCGTGCGTATTGTGGGCATCTACGTTGTACTGTGTAATTCTAAAAAAAAAGAGTCTCTTGGAGTTGCTCTAAGTACTGTCTCCGTCCTCAAAAGAACGCAACGATGGGTTGTGTGTCATGAGAAGTGACTCACATTTGATCAAGTTTTTAGTGAATAATATTCATATTTATGGCTTTAAATTAATTTATTATGAAAATATATTTCATAACTAATCTAACGGTATTTATTTGGTATCATAAGCATGGATATTTTTTTATTTATAATTGGTCAAGATTATGGTACTAAAACGTGACACTGTGCTAGAATTAGATTCTTTTTTGAGCGGAGGTAATATACAGTAAAAGCTACTTACGTAGAAAGAAACAAAATATCTTTATCATTTGAAAAGGAGGCATCATTAGCTGTTTCCAGCCGAAGGCCACGGGCGCTAGAGAAGCAGATGCTTGTGTAGTTGTGTTTAACCGTCACGCCAGTCGGCAGTCGCCGAGGCCTAGTGTCATCAAGAATTCGGGGCTGCTCTGCTCTGCCTCTTCTTCTGCCAGCCAAAGTTGTCAACCGCAGCCGGTTGATAGAGAGTCAAGAAGGGCCAGCCGCAAGCGACACTGCAAATATGTCGGCTTCGTTCCATAACGGTGGGACGGACTATGGAGACTAGTCTGGGTTACTTTCTGGACCGGTTCCTGGACTCTGACTACCACCAGGATTCGGGCAAATTTGCACGATCGGAATGGACGGACGTGCTTGGAGACAGTTCCAGAAATGCGACTGTTTACGGCTCATTCTACCATCTCCTTATTTTCGGCCATTTGGATCGTTTCAAAGTCGTTGAGTCATGAACCATTGTGTATAATGCGCAACCTGATGAAGCATCTCAGTTCGTAAAATACAGTACAGAGACCGTTTGTCTTTTGCTTCCGACTGCTATATTTCAGGTTGCAAATACAGCGTTGACATTTCAGTACAATGCAAATAAAACATTAGCCTAAACCACCGATGCATTCAAGAGTTTTCATTCAAGTGATACCAACCGTTTAACCATGATAAGGTGTACTGGAATGCTACAATCAACTTTGGCTCCTGTTTTTCACATTCAATAATTTATATTTATTATATATACTTTAATATTAAAAGGAGAAATTTTCTTCCTCTAAATTTTTGTCCCACCGCCACAATCTCACATGAATGTGTGACTTCACCTCGCGGGTCACATTGCAACACCCGGTCTACTTTTAAAGCATCCAGATACAACACTTACAATATACATATGAAGGCAGATGAAACACTTGAAACATGCATCTGAAACACTTGCAAAAAACACTAGAAACGCTTGAAAACCATTTGCAAACATACGATACATCTAGATAAAACACTTACAACATATGTGTAAAACATATATAACATCCAGATAAACATACTTAAAACATACGTCTGAAAAAAAACAAATGGAACACTCGAAACAGACGTTTGCAACACACGTGTACAACCATTGCAACATATATGCAACATCCCGATCTACTTTTGTAACATCCATACGAAACGCATGCAACATACCTCTGAAACATCTGATATACTTGAAACATACGCATGCAACATGCGGTTTCAGCGCAACACCTTCTTGTTGCTTGGGGAAATGGAGGCTCGTCGACGTGTGGAGTTCACTGGTGCAGAGCTCGCCGGTGGCACGGAGATTGCCGCTCCGGTGGAGAAGACCACGACAGGTTCGGTGGAGAAGCCCGCATTGAGTCTTCACACTGTGCGGGTGGAGCACAAGCTGTGTGTGGGGTGAGCTCTGCTGCGAGCTGTGCGTGGCAAGTTTCATCCTAGCTGTCGCGAGCTGTGCGCGGGCGTTTCGCCCCGACCATGGTGAACTGGCCAAGCGGAGCGTGAGATGTGCGTCGGCATGCTCCGCCTAGGCTGCCATGAGCTGCACGCGATCCAGCTTCACCCCCGGCCACGACGAGTTGGACATATGAAGCACGAGATGTGCGCGGGCAGCCTCCGCCCCGGCCGACCGCCGCAAGCTACGTGGGTGGAGCATGAGATGTGCGCGGTCTGAGCTCTACTGCGGTGATTTTTTTCCTCAGAAACTACGACGACTAGAAAGATGGACGAGCAGATATTAGGAGGTCATTTGGGCTGACGTCGCGGCCCATGAACAGGAGCGTCCGAGCGGACAGACACCCTGTAAGCATTACCAATTATATATTAGGTCTTGTTAGGCCCTGTTTGGTTGGGCTTTTGGGTGTGGCTTTTGCCTCAAAAGCAAAAAGATCAACCAAAGAGTCCAAAAGCCACCGGTGGTTTTGCCCAAAAGCAACTTTTGTTGTAGTATAAATCCAAAAGCACCTTCCCCATGCTTTCACTAGCTTTTGGGGTAAAAAATTACCCACCTGCCACTGGTTATGAAAAGCAACGGTTCATTTTTTCTTCGCGACTTTTCTTTCCCTTCTACATCTTCCTCGACCCGCATCTGGGCGGCGCCGCTACTCGTGTCCGACTGGTAGAGGCGCTCCGGCGAGCCCTCCTTCCTTCGGCGAGCATCTTCTCCGGCGGTGGCCCATCCCTTCGGCAGTGGCCCCTCACCCTCTCCGATGAGCAGCTTCGCCGACGGCAACCTCTCCCTCTCCTAGGAGCAGCTTCTCCGGCGGTGGCCCGACGAGCTCGTCCACTTGCGCGTCCAGTCGCGCGGTCCAATCGGCAATGCGACCCATCCCGACGGCCCAACGAGCTATGTCTCTGGCGGCACGACCAATCTCGATGGCGCCTCTCTCCCTGGCGGCGTGGGTCCTAGCTCCCCCCGGCGGCGTGGGCCCTTCCCAGCGGCGTTCAGGCCATCCCGTCGGCCCTTGAAATCCCTGCCCCACCCCACGGCCAGTCTTTCGAGAGGAGGAAGAAACTTGCGATGCAAGAGGAAGAACAAGATGTGAGGATGACACGTGGGGTCCGCTTGGAAGTGGCGGAAGTTTTTACAGAAGCCACATCTGCTCAACCAAAGGGCTTTTGGCTTTTTTCTCACAGCCCACATCCCACAACAGCTTTTCAAAAGCCACAGCCTACAAAAGCTTTTTCGAAAGCCACAGCCCAATCAAACAAGGCCTTAATGTGTTCAGGGCCAAATTACATAGCCAAGAGGTTTCTGAGATAATGATTAAGATGCTCTTTTATAAATACAAGCCTCAACAGGGGGAAATTGTGAAATTTTTCCCTCGCACCTCCCTATAAAAGGGGGAGAGGGGGAGGTGGAGAGGGACCTAACCCTTGATTCATTTGCGCCCTCTCAATTGCTCTCCACTCTCATCTCTCATTTGATGTTAATAGTAGAGTTTGAAGTAAATTGTTGGACTTTTGTAGCTGTCATGTCTTTCATTTCCTCCTCAGTCAGATCCGCTGCAGGGTCATGCTAGAATGTTGGAACAACTAAGGACTGGTTGCTGTTACTCAAATATGAAGAAGGGGCTGTTGGGTCAGTCTAGACCGTTGGAACAATAGAGCTTTTGGTCACCATCCTGTTCTCATGAATATGTAGTCATGTATGGACCTACTAAGCCTAGAGGGATGTGAATAGGCCTGTCAAAATAAAAACTCAAAAGCTCCGTTAAAAACCTGAGCAGCACTTCTGCTCAAAGGACCAACAGTGTTGCTCGAGCAGCACTGTAGGTCACTCAAGCAGCACTGATGCTCGCATAGACCCATGTGCTTACAATTCAAAAAACTGCCCAAGGAAAAATAGATTAGGTAAATTACTGAGCTTCCTGGCTAGTATTGAACCTATTCCACCACTTAGAATAGATCAAAAGCTTGTGCATAAGTAGATCAGGACCAAACCCTAGAATCGCCACAAACACAAATATTGCAATGCAAATCACAAGAACATAAGTGCGACACCAATTTATTCCGTGGTTCAGCTCGCCATTAAGGTTTGCCTAAGTCCACATTGTTGAGGAAGCCACTAAGGCTTGGGTTTCACAAAACCCTATACTCGTTCTCAAATCAAAAGAATGAACTCTTGAGGTGAGGGGTGATTTCACTCGCTGATTGAGGTGATTACAAACCTCTCGGGGCTACCACACAAGTTGGTAAGCTCCACGGGCAATGCTCTAGCCGGCTAGGAGCAAGCTCCAAGAGTAATAGATGCAATCCACCGGCTTGAACGCGAACCATGAGCTCTAGGAGTTGAAGATCAGTTGGAGCAACTCTCAATAGAAGTTTAGAGGCTCAATCTCTCAAAGATTTGGAATGGAATTAAGGGAGAGAAGCTTGGGAGCTTGGAGAGCCTTCAATGGAGAGAGGAGTGGTGCTCTGGTTGCTCTAGTCATGGAAATGGGTGAGGTAACCATTAGAGGAGATGAGGGAGATGATAAAATACCCCCTCAGCCCCAACGATCATTTTAAGTCGTGGCAGTGCTCCTCGCTCACGCGGCACTGCTGCTCGAGCAGCACTGCTGCTTAGCCAAAGACAACCAAAAGGATGGAGTGAAAGGCTTGCTGTCTTGGCTAGGTAATGAGGATATTTTGGTAGGTATTTGAGCTCATGGTTACACATTGAAGCTTGTGCATTGTATCCCCCTTTGTAGTGTGGCTTTTTCTAAACTCAAATTCAAAATATAAGTTAATTAAGCGCCTTTGAGTCGGTCACCGTGTCATTTTGTAATTGGGGCTCCACCAACACATGTATAATCCTCCTTGTCATTTTACCTGCTTGTCAACTCGATAAATCTTATTAGTCCCCTAATTGCGTGGTCATTATCACCAAAACCCACAATAGGGCTTGATTGCACTAACAATCTCTCCTTTTTGGTGATTGATGACGACATAATTACAGCTTACAAAAGAAATAAATTATAATTAAGATTTTCGAGTCATGGGTGTAGGAGCTCCCCTTGAATATGTGAATGGGGATTTGAATTCCCAACTTTGACATGAAAAGCCAAAATTCACATATTGAGTGAAGTGAGGGCTCCCCCTATATCCATTGCTACTGTGAGGTGCTGTACATATGTGTCAAAATAAGATATCTGTGATGCGTATGACAATTATGCACACAAACAAACAGGGCTGAAACTGCACAGAGCAGCACTGCTCCTCGACTGAGCAGCGTAGCTGCTCGAGCAACACTTCTGCTCGACTTAGCAGCACTGCTACTCTAGTGACAGCCAGCTGAAAATAAAATCAGCCACCACACATAGCTAGCACATAATATATTCTAATCAAAGCAGTAAAATGATAAGCTAATTAAGCACACAACTAGTACATGTCCATATCCAAATATAAAGAGAGTACATATGAACTTATTACAAAAATAGAGTTTTAGCGACTCTCAACTCACAACTAACTGAACTAATTCTCAGCTGCAAGAATAAGACATGTAGCTCCTGTTGATCCTCCAAGCATGCCGATGAAAAATGAAAAGTGAGAATTTTTTGTACCCCCTTCTCATTCTCCCTTTGGCAACAAGCACCGAAAAGAGAAAAATGAGAAGAAAGAAAAGCACAAACACTCACTCATCCTCCTAAAATTTATCATTATCGTCATCACAATCATCATTATCCTCCTCCTCCTCATCCTTCTCCTCCTCAAAGCCATCGCTAGCCATCTTTCAAAACAAGTTGAAGTAGATAGAGAAGAGGGAGATAGTTTGAACCATGGATAGAGCACACGCTGGCGGCCAGGGAACAGGGCAACCACTCAGTCCAAATAGAAAGGAACGAAGGGAGAGAGAGATTACTATGGGCCCGGGAAAAAGGTTTAAGAGAAAAGGCCTAGCCATTAAGACTACAGTGAGGATTCTCCATTTGAAAATCATGAGCAGCACTGCTGCTCTCCCGAGCAGCACTGCTGCTCCCTACTACAATAGCTTAGATTTAATCTCCTAGTTTCTCTCTATATAAATAGGATATAGACATATACTTCTTGATTAAATTGGTCAGCAGCGGATAATCAAAACAGACAAGGACCAATTTAAGCAAGCTCACCTTTTATAAATCATTTTGAAGCACAATAATTAAATTTTGCAACCTGTTTCTAGATACTAGTTGATCAATCAAAGGTGTTCTATATTTCAAACCACATTACGAGAGTCAAGTATATTTAGCTCACTACGCAAAGCACAAAACCTTGACTCATCGAGAGGCTTAGTGAAGATATCGACTAGTTGTTTTTCGGTGCTCACATGGCGAATTTCGATATCTCCTTTGGTTTTATGGTCTCTCAAGCAAAGATGTCGGATGTCTATATGTTTGGTTCTTGAGTGGCTTACGGGATTGTTTGCAAGGTTTATTGCACTTTCATTGTCACACAAGAGTGGGATTTTGGTAAAGCGACATCCGAAATCTTGAAGGGGTTGCCTCATACAAAGTAGTTGAGCATAACATGCACCGGCTGCAACATGTCGTAGAACTAACAAATTTATAAGAGCACAAGTACAATGGCAGCCCGCAAGCAGTCACACTATCATACTTGAGCCCATATAAACCCGGTAGTCCATCGAGTACCACGATGGGTCTCGATAATTGATCCACATACAACCAAGATCGTACATGATTCAACATACATGTCACATGTAACATAAAGTTCATAGATACAATTCATTCATCAGATTACGAAATAGAGTTATTACAAACCAAGTTCAATAGATAGTAGCGGAAGCAAATTAAGTTCAAAACTAGCATTTGTCAACATAGTTCAAATACAATGCCAACTCGTGATCACAATCCACAAAAGCATATAAGAAGGATTATCAAGATGCCTGCCCAAGGCTCACTCCTCATCCACGGTGGGATAGAAGCAGTTCTTGCAATAGCCATGATTGACGGTACCATATGTAATAATAGGAATAAAACCCTGAGTACGAGAAGGTACTCAGCTAAACTTACCCGTCATAAACCAGAAATAAGTTAACGCCAAGGATTATACAAGGCTTTATAAGTGGAGGTAGCTTGATGACATTTTGTATAAAAAGCGATTAACTCAGTTATGCAATTATACTTTGGTCATCAAGTTAATTATAGCTACTCATCTCTAGATGAGCAACTATCCTATGCCAAACATGTGGTATATCATTCGATAGCATACAATAGTAACCATACCTGGTGTAGTAATTCCATGTTTATTTGAACCATCATATTCCATAATACAATTACTACGATGTTGGGGCTAGCCAAGTTTCTCACTATCCGGGAGAGACGACGATTTGAATCAATTTCAACCAGCTAGGAATTTATTCCTAACACAAATTCAGATAGACCAGATCAACGGTTACCTTAGGTCACCTTTGGTAAAACTCTAGTACACATTTTATAGGTTTGCCCAGCGCCACACAATCAGGGACAACCAGCTGCCAGGATGATCAGGACTACCCTACCCTTGGGCTCATAACTAGCTCCCCACACATCCTTACTACCATCCAGAGTACGCACTTTTACAGAACGGGGCCCGACTTGAGTTGAGTTACTCGCCTTCGCGGTCGGAACGAGTTATCCGGTCAGCTAAGTGATAGGCATACGTTTAATCTTGTCAGAAGTGCCAACAACGGTACGGTCCTTAATCAGCATAGACGGAATCACATGAGTCAACCTACACATAGACTTCGCTCGACCTCCATTTACATTACCCCATAGTTCTTTTTCATGATAGCAAATATAACCAACCGTGCTTTGGTATCCACCTATATCTCGTAGGTGACAGGAGATCACCTGACTTCTACCGGTCTAAGCATGGCTAAGCATATATTCGATCATAGACCTACATAGGGTTAAAGGTGTATATATCTGGACAAGGTAGTTCCATGCATCAAGTGTTTCTAGTCAACTCTTATAACTTAATGCATCAATCATAAAGGACTAAAGTAGTATTTTGTAAAACATGGGAGACTTATAATGCTATAGGGCTTGCCTTTGAGGAAAGAGGTGGGGCGATGATCTGGGCACTCAGGGAGCTCTTTGGAAGTCTACTCCTCTTCTCCTAGAGCTACGGCTTGAGGAGTCTCCTGATGATCCCCTTTCTCTTCTTCGTTGAATTTCAGCAACGTTATCTCCTCAGTCGATCCTATATGCATGAGCATGGAATAAGATATCGCGAATGCATGTATGATGACATGTATAATATGATACAACATGATGAATGCATCCTCGTAAGTATTCTCAACATCATGGTATTAAGGTAATAACAAGTGCATCCTATTCTACAGAGTAGGTGCATATCTCTTCTTTATCACTTAAGCAAACACTTCTGCAATTTATTTTCTGAACTATAAAACAGCAGCAACTTGTTTCAACCATAACTAGAGTTATATACATCAAAGTAATATGGTTGTAGACATTCTAGAAAGCTTATGAAATTGTCTCGAACTTTATTTTAATACCCTCGATGTGATTCAGCAGTTATCTAGGTCAAATAATTCAGTCAATCAGATCTGTCCAGAAAGTAAACAATGAGGACAATAAACTTCTAACAGCCAAAACTCTTAAACCCTAAAGCCTATGACTATGAAAATTTAAACAAGGTAGATAAGTAAGTTATATACAACTTTGTTATTAACAAGTTTTATAGAAAAGACCACTATCAACATGAAATTATCCACTCAACCGAAACTATACATGCAACCATTTATTTGAATTATAGAGCAATAATTAATTAGTTGCATACAACCAATTGCTTCTAAGCCTTACTATGAACATCAACAATTACTATGCATCACAAGCACCATATAAAACATCATGGTCAATCACAATTTAATTATTTAAATGCCTTTATTAATTTAATTAGATAATTAGGGGAAATAACAAGCATATACCAAATGTGCACAATAAATTCTTATAAAATTACAGTAGCTTACAAGTGCTCACGATAGACTATTGTAAAAATTTCATACCATTTGGACATGTTTAACATCTTTTATAAAAATAACAAGCTAGCAAGGTCTATTTTAGTGAAAATAGTTAACCATATAAAAAAGTGTCAAACAATAGATTCTATATTTTTAGCTTCATATTAGTGCCATACTACTGTACAAAAATTTGTAGGGCAAAATGTTACTTATTTTTATCCCTATAATTTTCTTTAGGAAACACCATTTATTAATAGATAAATAGAAAGATCATATTTCAATCAAGTATACTATAAGTTTATTATTTTTCCTAGCTAGAGCATGTCAACACAAGACTAGAAAATTTTGAAACACAATTTTATCACATTCCTAGCTCAAGTTACACATTTTACAAAATTGTAAACATTCAAAAAGCACTTATCTAGCTATATTTTATTGACCAATAAAAATACTAGAAATTGTACATCTCATATTTTTATAAAATACTACACTTCATAATGAACACAACAAAATTTGGTTCACCAAAATTAGACCTCTACAACTCAACTTATGATTTTTCAAAGTTAGTACAAAAATCTATAAAAGAAATAACAGAAACCCTAAATCGCAGTCGCTGACAAAGGGGACCCACGGGTCAGCGGGGTCCACCGGCCAGTGACCCGAAGACAGAGCACGGTGGTCGGCTAGCACTATCTCGTCGATGGTGAGATCTCCGGTGAAACTAACCCCACCTACGTGACCTACTCGCTAAGCCGCATCGACTGACATAGGTGGTGGCAGTACAGATGCAACAGAGCATGCTCGTCGTCGGCCATGTCGGCATGGCAGCGCTGCACGGAGGTGCGCCGGCTGTCTTCGGCCACGGCAAGGCTAGGCAAGGAGGACACAAGTTCCATGGTGATGACGTGACTCTATTGCGACTACCTAGGCTAGGCGAGATGCTCCAACGAGATCTGCCCGCGTGTGCGGTGGCGCGGCGCTGCGCGTCGTGTTCCGCACCGGTGAAGCATCCATTCATGGTGAGGTCATGCCACTAGCTAGTCTACACCCTAACCAAGCTCTAACATGAGGAAACAAAAGCAATGCGTATGCAAGCCAAGCAGCGGCGAGCTCGCCGTGGAGGCGGCCATGGAAGCCAAGCTCTCCGGCGAGGACAGAAACGATGATTTTGCCCTCACCATAGCTCGTCTAGCACAGCAAACATGTCGAGGAGGTAGAGGGGAACATGGCAAAGCTAGCTACAAGATGGAGGCAGCAATGGCACGGTGGAGCGGGCGCTAGGCGACGGCGGAGTGGTGCGGGTGCTCGGCGGCGCTCGGCTCTCCACGACGGGAGCAGGAGAGAGTTGTGGAGAGGGAGAGAGTGAGCGCGTGAGTGCGAACTGAGGCACGCAGCTTCACAGATATCATGCGCCAGCGCGCTATGATGAGGGCCCAATATCGGCCAGCGGCGGCCACACGGCGGCCTATCTCAGCCCACGGTCGGCCACCTCGGCTAAATACCAGCTACATACCAGCTACAAAGTTGCTTAAGAAACCATCTTCTAATTTGCAATAGTTTTGGAGTTAAATCCTCACAAAGTCGGGTACACCAACATTGTCAGCTCAAATGACTTAGCAAAATTTCTCAAGTGTGAAAACAACACAATGTTGAATCTTATGAGCCAAATTCAAGCATGTTAGGGGCTGAACTAGCCTATGACCCAAAAATAAAAGTTGTTGCTCTAATCAAATACTACAATGTTGATTTAGTGTACACATCCATGCAAAGGCTCTATGACATAGTTCAACCTAGGTCAAACATACCATTTTCAAATGATGACTTACACTATAACTATGACTTAGAGACCAAACTAGCCCTAGTCATGAATACCAAAGTTGTTCATAGTGACATTCTAAACATGTTTAAGTTATTCCTTAGGTCACACAAGCATTTTATACATTAGTTACATATAATACTTCCCAGGTCAACAAGCATACCATCACTTAGGAGCTTAATTAGATAAAGTGATCTACATGAATATTGTTCCATTAGTCACCCTAAGTGTAGCTAAGGTGCTTTAGTGACCAACATCAACCACTTACACTTATTCACACATGACCATAAGCATACACATATGGAAACATAAAATAACACGACATGTTCACATGTTTCTATTGTATGTTTCATATGTAAAAGCTTATATATGAATGCTCGATGAGTATGCTCATGCAATGCAAGTCAAATTATGCAAGCCTAAGACCTAGGGTGTTACACAACATGCTCGTCATCAGCGGTGGAAAGGGCTACGTAGTTTTGCTTCTTAGAACTCTAAGACACTAGGGACCGTCCAAGGAATTGGCATGTCCCCGAAGTACTTTTTCAATCTACTTTGCAACTAGCGTAATCAGAATCCAAATGCCTAAGTAGATCGAACTTAGAGCCCTTAGGATACCACAAGCCAAGGTTAGGAGTGTGTACTAAATATCCGAAGATTCTCTTAACAGCCACCAAGTGGCACTCTTTCGGGTTAGCTTGAAATCTAGCACACATGCACACACTAAGCATAATATCGGGCCTAGATACGCACAAATAAAGTAGAGAGCCGATCATAGAGCAATATACCTTGACATCCATGGCTTTCCCTTCATCATTGAGATCAAGATGTCTGTTGGTTGGCATGGGAGTTTTGATAGGCTTGGCATTCACCATGTCAAACTTCTTGAGCATATCATGGGTGTACTTCATTTGGCTAATAAAAGTTCCATCCTTCACTTGCTTGATTTGAAACACAAGGAAGAACTTCAATTCACCCATCATGGACATCTCAAATCTCTTGGTCATGATCCTACTAAATTCCTCACAAAAAGTATGATTAGTACTACCAAATATTATGTCATTTATATTTACTTTGTGAGTGAAAAGGGTAGGATCGGCTTTGCCTATTTCAAAGCCTTATTTAAGCAAGAATTTCTTAAGGCATTCATGCCATGCTCTTGGTGCTTGCTTAAGCCCATAAAGCACCTTTTGGAGTTTGTAGACATGGTTGGGGAACTTGGGATCTTCGATGCCAGGTGGTTGCTCAACATAGACAAGTTCTTAAATAGGGACATTGAGGAATGTACTCTTCACGTCCATTTGATATAGCTTGAAGTTGTGATGAGCGGCATAGGCTAGAAGTATTAGGATTGCTTCAAGCCTTGTTACCGGTGCATATATTTCTTCCAAGTCCAAGCCCCCTACTTGAGTGAAGCCTTGAGCAACCAATCTTGCCTTATTTCTTGTCACCACGCCATTTTCATCTTGCTTGTTGTGGAAGACCCACTTGGTGTCAATCATGTTTGTCTTGGGCCTTTCCACCAATGTCCATACTTGGTTTCTCTTGAAGTTATTTAACTCTTCTTATATGGCCATCACCCAATCTAGATCACCAAGTGCTTCTGCTACCTTGAGAGGCTCCAATGGAGAAACAAACGAGTAATGTTAACAAAAATATGCTAAATGTGAATGAGTTATTACCTCCTTTCGAAGACTCCCAAGGATATTGTCAATGGGGTGATCATGTTGTATCATTTGCCTTAGCCTTGGGTGTTCAATGACCTCTTGTTGGTCTTCTGGACCATCATCTATCTTGCTCAAATATTGGTTGTAGGTTTTATGCACAAATTGGAGTGGACTCAGCTGCTGCTATCTGGGGTGGTGCAATAGTGCTGCTCCTCTGAGTAGCAGTGCTGCTAGGTAGCACTTCTGCTGGTGTGAGCGACATTGCTGCTCCTGCTTTAGCAGTGGCTTCTGCATCAGCTTCAGTGTTGACGGTAGTTATCATCCATCAACAACCGTCAACATAACTTGTAAAAGGGCATAAAAATGATCACCAACATAGACTTAGGGGTTTAAACTAAAAAATTTCATGAGTTTTGGTAAATCTATGTTTTCAGTAGGGTTTATCCAGAAAACCGTCAAGGAGGATCAAATCGTCAAAGTAAATCGCGCTTATCCGCGATGAAAACTACCCCAAAAGGTTCCAGAGGACACTACAAGCCATGCCACCGAAGCAGACCTGCAGAGGGTGACAGGTGGGGCCGACCGGCCCCACCTCTAGGTCGGCTGGCCCCTAGGGCCCATGTGTTAGCCCTTGCTTCATATGTTGATTCTCTATCGCCTTAAGGATTGCATCTACACTATTTATTCAAGTCGGTTTGATCTAAAGGTCCAGAATTGATGCTCTGGCCTATATGTACCAACCCCTGCCCCCCTCCCTCAAGAGATCTACATTGCATAAGTCAAGAGTAGACCATAAATTAGGGTTTCTAGATAGAAGAGAATAGAGCTCTAATTCTTCAAAGTTCTAGTATAGGCTAGCTAGCAAGATTTAAGTAGAGTTTGGGCTATTGCTTAGGATTCTGGATTTGTCGTCTAGAGGCCAGTATATTCATTGTATCCTTCTATTTGATGACTTTGTGCTACTTTAATATTATGTTCCTAATTTGCTCTAGTTATATACTTGATATAGTCATGATTGATGATGAATATATGCGTATGTTCGCAAAGCGCTTAGCTCAATACTCGAGTGAGTTAGGTGGTCAACACTATGTAAGCGTGGTGCTTAAATATTGTTTACCTACGGATGCATTCTATACTCTGGGTCATATGGTAGGTCACAGATGTGACACTCCCATTGAGTCCTTTGTAGTCCACTCCCTGTTTGTAGAGCAAGTAGAACCCGGTTGTGAAGGGAGTCAAGCTCTGTTCTTGATCTTCTTTAGTAATGTTCCTTATGCATAGATATAGAGTTAGTTATGCTATAGATGAGAGTGTATATACTTGGGTGTACAAAAAACTTAGTAAATAAGGAACGACCTAGGAATCTTTTGCTCTTAACTAATCTCCTGCCTAGCCATGCTACATTTATGAGTATCTATTTCTATCTCTAGATTACTATCAATGACTTACACTTATCATTTATTTATGATTTGACTTACCCCTGCTATAGCATGAGAGTTGATGATCTTGTCATAAGTATGTATATTTGTCAATATCTCTTGCCACCCCATGGCTTCTCCCTATGGAAAAAATAAATAACGATACTGGTATACTCCCAGGTGAAATGCTACAGTAGTATATTATCTGTGCGCTTGCGGATTACTTTAACATATATGATTTTCTCTGAGTTTACAAGTGTCATTAATAATTACCAACCAATGCATTTCTAGCATCATTGCTAGGGATGACAACTTAGTATTAAGGTGATGCTAAGAAATGCCAACATTCAGCTTGTGAAGTTTCCACCTCTGTAGCCTTGTCTTCTTGTGGTCTTATATCACCAATGGCTAATTGCTTGATTACTTCACAAGGTGGCTCCTCATTTCCTACAACACTTGAATTAACTTGCTCCACTTGAGAGCCATTAGATTCATCAAATGTCACATCTACCGTAGTTTCAACTCTCCCAGAGGTCTTGTTGAAAACACGGTAGTCATGCTCATTTGATCCATAGCCAAGAAGAAAACTTTCATCAACTTTAGGTGCAAATTTAGAGGTTTTGGGTTTCTTGTTAAGTATGAAACACTTGCACCCAATCACTCTAAAATAAGACACATTTGGTTTGTTATTGGTTAGAATCTCATATGAAGTTTTCTTCAATATCTTGTGTAGGTAGAGACAGCTGATTGCATGGCAAGCGGTCTTGATGGCGTCATGCCAAAAGATATCCAGAGTCTTGTATTCATCTAGCATTGTTCTTGCCATGTCAATGAGTATCCGGTTCTTCCTCTCTACTACACGATTTTGTTGAGGGGTGTATGGAGTTGAAAACTCATGCTTGATGCCCTCTTCATCAAGAAATTCTTCAACATAGGTGTTCTTGAATTTGGTTCCATTGTGACTTCTCATTTTCTTGATTGGGAAACCGAACTCCTTTTGTACCCTTCTAATGAATATCTTCACCTTTTCTTGGACTTGAATTTTATCATACACAAAGAACACCCAAGTGAATTGAGAATAATCATCAATAATAACAAGACCATATTTGTTACTCTCGATACTAAGGTAGGCGACCGGTCCAAAGAGGTCCATGTGAATTAGCTCCAATGAATGCTTGGTGGAGATAATGCTCTTTGCTGGGTTAGATACACCTACTTGCTTTCTGGCTTGACATGCGCTACAAATCCTATCTTTCTCAAAATAAACATTTGTTAGTCCAAGGATGTGTTCATCTTTTAGAAGTTTGGCCAAGTTCCTCATCCCAACATGAGCTAGTTGGCGGTGGCATATCCAACCCATGCTAGATGTTGCCACTAAACAAGTCTCAAGCTTAGCTTTACTTTTGTTGAAATCAACTAAGTAAAGCTTATTCTTTAAACGACCCATAAAGACAATAGAGGAATCCTCCCTTCTAAAGACTTACACACCCTTATCCATAAAGAGACAATTGTAGTCCATCTCACATAATTGAGAAATGGACAACAAATTGTAACTCAACGAATCAACATGTAAAAAATTTGCAATTGAATGATCAATGGTTATAACAACTTTACCAAGACCAATCACACCCCCCTTTGAATTTTCTCTAAAGACAATATTTTCATTTGAGTGAGGCATTGGGGAATATGATGAGAACATACTTCTTTCTCCGGTCATATGATTTATACATCCACTATCAAGCACCCAACTTGATCCACCAGAGGAGTATGCCTACAAAACAAATTTAGTGCCTTGATTTAGGTCCCCAAGTAGAATTGGGGCCTTTCATGTTAGTCACAAGAATCTTAGGAACCCGTATGGAAGTATTCAGATAGATGTTAGTCTCCTTGCCAACATACTTAGCAACAACTTCACCACGGTTGTTACTTTTTAACACAAAGCAAGATGACAAACTTTGTCGGGGTGCATGGGCCTTTGGTTGATAAGCATACTTGTTTAGGGTCACCCACTTTGATTCCTTTGGCTTCTGGGGAACCTGCTTTTGCTGAGGCATCTTCTTCTTGGGCTAAGTCTGATCAGGAGTCAGATTGGTAGCCTTCCCATTTTTGTGGGGCACAGCAGTGCTGCTCATCTGCAGCACTACTGCTCGCTTGCGCGGCACTGCTACGGGCTATGCAGGCTGATCTATACCAATCTGCTCCTTCCTCTCAAACTACACACATTCAAAGCCATTTACCAACTTTCTCCCATTAGCTTTAGCTCCTTTTGTGTGCCCAAGCCCACCTTTGATTGAAGGATGCCTTCCATTCTTGTATTGTGGTCTTTTTGGTTCCTCAACCTTTTTGCCACCATTTTGAGACTTCTCATCCATGCACCCTTTTGCTATGATCTCATTGAGCCTAGCAATCTCTTTTTTTATTGCCTCCATATTAGCAAGGTTAGTGGAATAAGCATTTAAATCAAGATTATAATATTTTCCACAACCTTGACTAGTGGAGGGAGTAGAGGCATCCTTTGCCTTAGAGAGATGTGAGTTGATATCCCAAAGAATATTATATTGCAACTCAAGTTCTTTGTGCTTTCCATCTAAGTCACAATACTTTTGCTTGAGGGCAATATGTGCTTTCTTTGTGACAGCATGGTCCTTTTGCTCTTTGGCCAAAGCCTTGCGCAAGGATTCCACCTCACTTCTCTCTAATGCAAGAGCTTCCTTGCTAGCAATGTAGAGATCTTTTTGCTTGATAAGAGTTTCCTCTCTAGATTCTAGCTTGGCTTGGACACTCTATAAATCCTCTATTGGTTTAGTGATGAATAGTTTGGTCTTGTTGTCTAAATTTTTAGTTATGTTATCAATTTCTTCATCACTAGACACATCATCACTAGAGTAATCACTTGTATCACTACTAGAGATGTCACTAGGGGGAGGAGGTTTGGATTTCGATTTGGGTTTTACCTTCTCACCCTTTGCTATGAGACAAATGTGAGGGGAGTAGTAGTCATCATCGGACATGTTGTTGAAGAGTCTTGGTGTAGAAGATGGCTTGTGAATAGCCACAGTTGCAATCTTCTCATCCTCCTCACTTGAGCTATCTTTTGTTGAGTCCCATTCATGTCCAATGTGAGCCTCTCCCATGTGCCTTTTGCTCTTTTTGTAGTCGGTGTTGCTCTCTTTCTTGTCTCTCTTGTAATTGTTGTCTTTAATTTCATGGGGACAATAAGCAATGAAATGTTTGGTGCTCCCACAATTGTAGCATAGCCTCTTCTTCTTGTTTGAGAACTTCTTCTTCTTCACTACCTTGTAGCCTTGCTTTTTGAGCCCCTTTTGATATCTTCTCAAAAAGAGAGCAACATCTTTCACTTTCTCATATTGTTCACTATCACTTTTATCTTCACTTGATGATGTTGTCTCTACTTCTTTGACTTGCTTTGGTGCTTTGGGCTTGCTAGATGATGCTTGCTTGTTGGACTTGGACTTGCTTGTAGAGGGTTGCTTGGTTGACTTGTTGGCCTTGAGAGCAACATCCTTGATCTTGATGCCATCTAGTTGTGCTTGCAACTCACCAATCTTCTTTCTCTCAAGTGCCTCCTCTCTTTGCATGTCAAATGTCATGATTCTTCCAAGCACATCATTTGGTGTGAAGTGCTCAAACTTCTTCTTATCTCTAATGAGTGTCACTACGGTCTTATTTCTAGGTGATTAAGCTTCTAGCATAATTTTGACAACCTTGTGTTCATCAAGCTCATCACCACCATAGCCTCTAATCTTTCCAACAATCACCATCAACCTATCAAACACCTCTTGTGGCCCTTCTCCATCTAATATCACAAACCGATTGAGCTTAGCCATCAACAAATCAATTCTTGCTTTTCTTACTTTGTTAACCCCTTCATGTGCAAGGTGTAGAGTATCCCAAATTTGCTTGGCAACATCAACTCCCATCACTCGATTGTACTCATCACCATCCAAAGCACTTAGCAACACACTTGTAGCTTGACCATTGAGATGAATGTTGCAAATTTTAGCTTGAGTTGGGTTATTGGGATCAGCCGGTGGCTCAACACTGTTGTGAACAATCTCCCAAATGCCCGGGTGGAGACCTACAAGATAAGCTCTCATCAAGTGCTTTCACTTGGCAAAGTTGGTCCTATTGAAATATCAACGATTATTGTTAGTCATAGAAGAATAATTGCAGGATACGGCTGCTTATTTGTTGTTGTTGTTGTTGTTGCCCTTTCCGTTGCTCTCCTTCTTGCCACCCTTGGACACTTGATAGGACTCATCATCATCTCCATCTTCGGTGCTACTTGATAGTTCACATGATGAAGTGTTGCTTGACTTGGCTTCTTCTAGCTTCTTTTTCTTGGCTTCTTCTCTTTTCTTCCTTGCTTCTCTCTTCAATCTTCTAGCTTCTTTTCTTTGCATTTTCTCTTTAAGCCTTCGTTGTGCTTCTATATTCTTTTGTCTTGCTTCTCTTTTCTTTCTTCTTTTCTTTGCTTCTTTTCTTCTAGTCTTTTGGCCTTCTTTTCATTGGAGAGGATAGCTGCAGGAAGTGAAGTGCCTAATGTTGAGGCACTCAACTCACTGTCTGTCTGTCTCATGCTAATCCAAATCTTTTGGGTCAATGTGCATGGGTTGTACATCATCGGCTCCTTCTCTAGACTCCATACCTCACGTGGTTAAGCATCAATGAGGCAACCTGCTCTGATACCACTTGTAAGGACCTGCTAAGTCTAGAGGGGGGGTGAATAGACCTGCTAAGTCTAGAGGGGTGAATAGACCTATCAAAACAAAAACTCAAAAGCTCTATTAAAAACCTGAGCAGCACTTCTTCTCGGAGGACTAGCACTGCTGCTCGCACAGACCCACGAGCTTACAATTCAAAAAACTACCCAAGGAAAAATAGATCAGGTAAATTATTGAGCTTCCTAGGGTAGTATTGAACCTATTCCACCACTTGAACCAGATCAGAAGCTTGTGCAAAAGTAGATCGGGACCAAACCCTAGAATCACCACAAACACAAATATTGCAATGCAAATCACAAGAACACAAGTGAGACACTGATTTATCTCGTGGTTTAGCTTACCACTAAGGCTTGCCAAAGTCCACGTTGTTGAGGAAGCCACTAAGGCTTGGGCTTCATGGAACCCTATCCTCATTCTCAAGTCAAGAGAATGAACTCTTGAGGTGAGAGTGATTTCACTAGCAGATTGAGGTGATTACAAACCTCCCGGGGCTGCCACACAAGTTGGCAAGCTCCACGGGTGATGCTCTAGCCAGCTAGGAGCAAGCTCCAAGAGTAATAGATGCAATCCACTGGCTTGAACATGAACCATGAGCTCTAGGAGTTGAAGATCAGTTGGAGCAGCCTCAATAGAAGTTTGGAGGCTCAATCTCTCAAAGATTTAGAAGGGAATCAAGGGAGAGAAGCTTGGGAGCTTGGAGAGCCTTCAATGGAGAGAGGAGTGGTGCTCTGGTTGCTTTGGTCATGGAAATGGGCGAGGTAACCATTGGAGGAGATGAGGGAAAGGATAAAATACCCCCTCAGCCCCAACGGTCATTTTAAGTCACGGTAGTGCTCCTCGCTCACGCGGCACTGCTGCTTAGCCAAAGACAACCAAAAGGATGGAGTGAAAGGCTTGTTGTCTTAGCTAGGTAATGAGGATATTTTGGTGGGTATTTGAGCTCATGGTTACACATTAAAGCTTGTGCATTGTATCCCCCTTTGTAGTGCGGCTTTTCCTAAACTCAAATTAAAAATATAAGATAATTAAGCGCCTTTGAATCGGTCACCGTGTCCTTTTGTAATTGGGGCTCCACCAACACATGTATAATCCTCCTTGTCATTTTACCTGCTTGTCAACTCGATAAATCTCATTAGTCCCCTAATTGCATGGTCATTATCACCAAAACCCACAATAGGGCTTGATTGCACTAACAATCTCCCCTTTTTGGTGATTGATGACGACATAATTATAGCTTACAAAAGAAATAAATTACAATTAAGATTTTCGAGTCATGGGTGTAGGAGCTCCCCTGAATATGTGAATGGAGTTTTGAATTCCCAACTTTGACACGAAAAGCCAAAATTCACATATTGAGTGAAGTGAGGGCTCCCCCTATATCCATTGCTACTGTGAGGTACTGCACATATGTGTCAAAATAAGATATCTATGATGCGTATGACAATTATGCACACAAACAAACAGGGCTAAAACTGCACAGAGCAACACTGCTCCTGGACTGAGCAGCGTAGCTGCTCGAGCAACACTTCTGCTCAACTTAGCAGCACTGCTGCTCTAGTGACAGTCAGCTGAAAATAAAATCAGCCACCACACATAGCTAGCACATAATATATTCTAATCAAAGCAGTAAAATGATAAGCTAATTAAGCACACAACTAGTACATGTCCATATCCAAATATAAAGAGAGTACATATGAACTTATTACAAAAATAGAGTTTTCGCGACTCTCAACTCACAACTAACTGAACTAATTCTCAGCTGCAAGAATAAGACATGTAGCTCCTGTTGATCCTCCAAGCATGCCGATGAAAAACGAAAAGTGAGAATTTTTTTGTACCCCCTTCTCATTCTCCCCCTTTGGCAACAAGCACCGAAAAGAGAAAAATGAGAAGAAAGAAAAGCACAAACACTCACTCATCCTCCTAAAATTTATCATCATCGTCATCACGATCATCATTATCCTCCTCCTCCTCGTCCTTCTCCTCCTCAAAGCCATCACCATCCATCTTTCAAAACAAGTTGAAGTAGATAGAGAAGAGGGAGATAGTTTGAACCATGGATAGAGCACACGCTGGCGGCCAGGGAACAGGGCAACCACTCAGTCCAAATAGAAAGGAATGAAGGGAGAGAGAGATTACTATGGGCCCAGGAAAAAGGTTTAAGAGAAAAGGCCCAGCCAGTAAGACTATAGTGAGGATTCTCCATTTGAAAATCATGAGCAGCACTGCTGCTATCCCGAGCAGCACTGCTGCTCCCTACTACAATAGCTCAGATTTAATTTCCTAGTTTCTCTCTATATAAATAGGATATAGACATATACTTCTTGATTAAATTGGTCAGCAGCAGATAATCAAAACAAACAAGGACCAATTTAAGCAAGCTCACCTTTTATAAATCATTTTGAAGCACAATAATTAAATTTTGCAACCTGTTTCTAGATACTAGTTGATCAATCAAAGGTGTGCTATATTTCAAACCACATTATGAGAGTCAAGTATATTTAGCTCACTACGCAAAGCACAAAACCTTGACTCATCGTTTAAGGTGTAGATTGGATCAGTTTTAGGTTAGCAAACGATGGGTCAAATAAGATATAAGGCTGATCTAAATCAATCTCAATCGGGTAGAGTGGTATTGCTATAATTAGATAAATAATGAAAGCAATAAGCAATAACGGTAACTTAATGAATCTACCAAAGACTGCCATTCTAAGGTAGAGTCGATAACTTGACCTTGATCTAATTCAAGCAGTGGGGTGTGAGGCAGAATCACACAGGCCATACTTGAATTAAACAAGAGTTGATAACTAGTTTATATCAGAGCCGCAGTGGGGGTCGACCGGATCGATGCAGCCATATGAACAGGGGTATAAACCATGACGGTACTTACAAACAAGTAGTGGAGGTCGACCGGATTGATGCAGCCATACTCGCTGAAGAACTCACCGAGATCTACTCTACTCCTACTCCTAAGGGGTGGACGGAGCCGAAAAAAGTAATTGACTTGTATTTGGATTGATTGATTCCTTTACAATAGTTGGGGTTTGGTATTTATACCCGGGCCCGGTGCATGACTCCTGTCTAAACATGACTTATTACAATTTTTAACCCTAGAGAAAACATTCCTAATTTAAGATAACTTGGACTCTAATCTTTCCCTTTTTGTAGAGTCCGGCATGCTTCGTCCTGGCACCGAACATAGCCTTTGTTGCTATCCGCTGGCGCTATCTGTGGAAAGTTGATTCCATTTTCTGCATCTAAATCAGCTGGTTCCGATCTGCACATAATTGATTCCTTGGTGACATGATCTTGGGAGCTTTCGAGTCCCTGTAACATCTTCTTCCAAATTTTGGTGTAAACACATGCCCCCTAATTTTGGGATAAAAGTAATTTTATTCCAAAATTATCATATATGTATTCCTGATTGGTCCATAGTCATGGGTAGAGAACCTTGATCTGGGGTCCACTGTTTGTCGTTGCCTGCGTCCACCCATGAGCCTATGCTGAAAAACTTTTCACAAGAGCGTCGCTGCTTCATGGGCACTTGGATTCATCTTCCCGAGTCAGCTATAAAAAGCTCATCTGACCCTGGCGAGAGCAGCTCAATAATTCAGCCATGTTTTGTTTCCATCTACTCCCTTGAGTGCCTCTAGTTCCGTCGGACCCTCCATGGTCCATTCTCTTGCCATGAAGATCTTGAGCGGTTAGAAGAATTCTTGTGTATAGGGCGATTGTGTCTCCCATCTTAGCACCTTGTCGAGCAAGAGAATCAGCTACTGTAGCTAGAAGAATCCTTGTGATATCACCTGGGTTTTCTCTCCAAGCTCACAGAGTTGTTCTAGTGTTTGCTTTGCTCCTGTGGGCAACACACGTTGCACCAGCTTTTACCCTTCTGGGTTCATTTTTGCACCAAAAGCGATACCCTCCTGGTACCGGCTATTAGAGCTGTCAATCGAGTAAATTGGTTGCCCAATATTAATCTAAACGTTAGGGTAATATTCCTTCAAATATTCCTTATTCGATCGCTCTGCCGAATCCTTCTTTAGTGTTTCTAAAATATAAATATTACCCAGCGCACCACGCTTGATCCGATAAGGTTCTTCTCAATTAGTCAATTATTTTTGCCAGATTTGTTGTCCTCTAACCTGATCGGCAATTTTACTCTCCAAACCAAACCTCCCTCAGAGAATTGCTCATTCCTGACTTCTCAACCATAACATCGCAATCCTTGGTTCATAGGCTTCAATGCTTTTCAAGAGCGCGCAGCCAAAGGTAGCACAAATCTTCCAAGTTATCCATCATAAAATTCTTGTAAACTTCGGCATAACGCACCTCAATCTGGTTTAAACTTCCCAAGGAGAGACTATACTATGGCTATGTGCGGGTTTACACGGTGACTCCATCAGCCGTTTTACCCTTAGTCATTAAGGGTAATTCGTTTCTAGCCTTCCCAAAAGTCGTTCTTTGTTCTAACTGAAGAACTGATTTTAAAAATAGCCAATTCTAGACACTTGGCTTTTTATCTAGGTCTAAAAATACGACCTTTATTAAGGGAGACTTTCGATCTTCCATCTGGCATCGTATTCTCTTCGACATTGGTAAAGTGGCGTTTTGCCTTCTATTAATTGTGGTTGCCTTTTGCACGCCCCGAGGCATCCGCCTCTTCGCTCCATGTCTTCAAATACAAGCCGAGGGCTTTGGCCTTAAACACATCTCTATCTGCAACTGATCCTTTGCTTCCTTCTGTCTTCCACAACCCTATAGCAGTTTCCTTCCTCTTTTCTGTAGATCCAATCATTTCTCATGGCCGGCGAAGGTAATCGAGGTAAGCACATGACAGAGGAGATCCCGACAGAAGACATGCTGATGAACCAGCATCTCCGATGCATGAGGTGAGATTGGCAACCTCTGTTCATGATGATGATCTGCCCTGACTTGCTTATAGGTTCATTATGAATGATAGCCTTCATCCTTCTCCCAGGACTGACAAACCCGCTGATGCTGCATCTTCCGCGTCGACTTCATCGTTGGGTTCTTCCAACTCATACGATGGTGATGATGCCCGACACTTCTTCCAAGAATGGAGGGTGGCCGAGGACCACTATTCCGAGGTGATTCGGAACAACTACCAACTAGAGATTCATCTAGGAGTCCTCCAAGCGGCCCTTAATGTGGCTGAGGAGGAGGCCAACGCCGTTCTAGCGTGGCTGGCTAAGTCTAACGTCGTGGTAGCAGGTAAGATGAGCTCCATGAACGTTTCCATTCTGGTTTCCTTTGCCTTTGTCTTGATATTCTTTTGCAATTGCTAGCTCAAATGGTGCAACTGGAATCTCTCCAATCGGTGGCAAACGTGGCTATGGACGCCGTCAATACGAAGGGTTCCCCCATTGACGCTCATCTCCAAGACATCCTGGCCCATGCCCAGGAGATTGCTCTTCATGGTGTTCATCGCGGCGCATCAGCGGCGCTAACTGCGGCATAGGTCCAAACCGGGCATGATCTCCACGCCATGGAGGTTGGCTTCCCGATTGGCGATGGCCCTGAGGGACATGAAGATTTGATAGAAGATTTCCCCGCAGCGGTGGAGGCCATCGTGGACATCACATCCGCTCAGGATGTGGTGAACAAAGTCTTTGATTAGTTTGTACTTAGGGTAATCAGATGAACAAAGACTCCTGTTCTTTTATGAATGTGCCTTAGTGCAATGCCCTTGTATATGATTGCTTTTGCTTTTTGTTTTTGCTCTATCGACGATACATATCGTATCGGCTTTTATTGTCTTTGAAGATTTTCATTTTTTAAACTAGAGGCGATACCTTTCAGGTACCGGCTATTAGAGCCGAGAATGAATCAGCTATCAAATGTTGACCGGGTGTCAGGATAACGTACCACGGAACTTTTTATATCAAAGGTCGAATAATTAATGAACCTAGGTCAAGCATCCTATTAAGCAAAATAGAACTTCTTAAGAAATCCATTAACTCCAAATCGCACTCACACTTTGACTCAGCGTTCACATACGTCGGCCTAAATCCATCTCCAAGACTCAACGCTTATTTTTCTTTTAATCCAATGGCCGATGTGAAGTCATGATTTTTCTACTAAAACAAGCTTTCAGAGCCGATCACTTGCATCAGCTGTTGGCTTTCATTGCTGAACTTAATGAAGCCTCCTTCCCATGACTTACCAGAGAAACATTCGAAGTCTCCTAGTTCCCAAAAGACTGGATCGACTATTGTGATACTCACAGACTCATCAGCACGAACCAGTTCGACATCATCCACATGCCATTGAATCACACACTAATGCATGGTTGATGGTATGCAGCAATTTGCATGAATCCAATCATGATCGAGGAGCAAACTATAAGACCCTTTCCCATCGATGACGAAGAATGTAGTGAGCAGAGTCTTGCTTCCGATTGTTAGCTCGACGTTTATTGTCCCCCGGGTCTTAGACATATTACCTCCTAAATCCTTAAGCATCATGTCAGTCTCCATCAGATCTTCTGGTCCATTGCCAAGTTTATGAAAAGTAGTGTAAGGCATAAGATTGACAGATGCACCTCTGTCCACCAACATCTTATTTATTGGCTTTCCATCGATAAGACCTTTCACATATAACGCCTTTAAGTGCCGATGTTTGACTGGCTTGTCAAATATTGCTTGCTGTATAACCATCAACTTGGCAACTATCTCCTCATACTCTGATTCATCGAAATCTGAATAAACTTCTTGACCTGCCGGAGCTCTGAATTCCGATTGCAACAGAAAAGTCATTTAGATATTAGCCGATGGTGGCTTTCTATCGGCTATCTGTTTGGCACGCCACGCTTGAGTCTTATCAGATGCCTGTGCCTATTCTATCTCTTTATTCCTTAGACGTTGCACCCTTCTCTTCTGGCTTCTTGTTAAACCTCCTGGGCACCACTGGCTTTCCTGCCACACATATCTTCTTTCAGTGCCTTCTTCTTCATGATCAGCCCAATCCTGATCAATGACTCTTTTTCCAAGCCGATCATGAATACTTTTATTTTTTAAGCACCGATCCATGTTATTATGATGATATGCATCTTGAGCATGGATAGACCGGTGGCTGGTTTAAGACTGCCTATACTCCCTATATTGATTGCTGTATTCTAGACAGTCATGTCTGGTAGGCAATTTAAAACCTTCATTCCAGCAATGTCTAAAGAAAGGACAATTCTAATGTAATTCGGCTTGTTTCCTTTTATACCTTTCTTGCTTCAATTGATGCTGGTATGCTTGATCTTTTAACCACCTCTAATAACCCTTTTCCTTCTGCCACTGTCACTTATTCAACAGAATCTGAGATGTGATCCGCGGCTTCGTTGTCTCTGCTCTTAACGTCTTCCCCTGCTCGTATCGGCTCTTTTGCTCGGCACGCCGTCTCCTAATTTCTCTATACTCGTCAGCCGATATTTGCATCTTGGGATCGACTGTTCCAGCTTCTTTTGATTTGGTTGATGTTAGGACCTTAGTTTTTCCTTTGAATAGCCCAGCATCAACCATGTTTTGATCTCCTAGGAAAGGATTATCATCAACTTTTATTTTCTGAGGCGTATCAAATTTGAGTCTCCCTTGATGAATAGCTCTTTATGTATGCTGCCTGAAGATTCTGCATTCATTAGTGAAATGAGAAGTAGCATTATGGAACTTGCAAAACTTTTTATTCTTCAACTGATCGGGGGGCAACATGACATGACCATTGGGCAACTTGATCTACCCTTTGTCCAGCAAGAAATCAAAGAGTTTATCTGATTTGGTGACATCAAAGTCATAGCTCTTGTCGACTTCTCTTCCCCAAGGATTTGGCACCATCACTATCTTTTTGCTCCAATTCCATTCAGCTACAGCAACCTCTTCTTCTTCATCTTCATAGCCATCATCGACTGAGTATGGATCATAAGCTTCGGCTACTGAGGTACTCTTCTAGAACCGGGCATCTCTGCGCATACTCTGAAATTGGCTATTAAGCGCTGCTACTCGTTGAGCCAATTGTCCTAAGTTGTCAAATTCTTGTCCCAGCAGTTTTTCTTTCCACGTCGGCAGCATTCCTTGAACAACCAAAGCAGCTAGTTGATCATCGGCCAAGTTTAAGGAGAAGCACAAGTTCCTAGTCTCTCGAAACATCTAAAGAAATTCAGTGCCCGATTCATTAGTCTTATGTCTTATGGTTGTCAGATCGGTAATCTTCTTTTCTCTAGTCCTAGTATAAAAATATGTATGAAACTTCTTCTCTAGGTTAACCCAATTGGCAATGGAATTGACTGGCAATGATGAAAACCAAGTGAAGACTGGCCCTGATAAGGATAGAGAGAAGAAACGAACTCGATGGGCATCTTCAACTGACGCTTCGCCCAATTATGTAAGATACCGACTGACATGTTCTATCATGCTTGTACTGTCTTGGCCAGTGAATTTAGCGAATTCTAGGAGCCTATAATTTGTTGGAAGAGCGACCAAATCATACCATTCTGGATATGGGTGTTTGTACGAAAAGGTCAGCCCTTTTGGCTTCAAACCGAACAGATTCTTCATCATCTCAGTCACCCTTAGCAATAACTCATCAGCTTGCGAATTGGATTCCTCTGTATCTGTTGACCCATCTATGAATTGAAATCCCGCGTGCCTTGATATCCTGGATTTGGCATCATGTGGAGGGTGTTATAATCTATGCCATAGTGATACCCTTGTGGAATCTCAATTTGTTGAGTCCTTTGCTGGCTTGCTGCTTGAAGTCTTTGATTATAGATATAAGGATCTATATCTCTACGTATCCTTTGAACTGATGGTGCTATTTTTTGAGCCAACAACGGTATGTGGTCTGATATGCCAAAATTGATCACCTGGTTATGACTTTGCCCCACCGGCTATTGCACATGTTGTACTGGTGGTCCAGGATGGTACTGTGTTTGATTTGCAGTAGTTCCTTGAGTTTATTCAGATGAACCCTAAACTGTCTGGACATCACCACTACCAGTTGGTTCTACTTCTTGATGACTGGTACCAACTTGATTGGTCCCCTAGGTCGACGGATCTAAAATATTGTAATAAGCCGGTCCGCCTTGACCAACTAGAAATCCATGAATCACCTCTTTCAAGGCGTTATGAAATACGTCCATGAAAGCTTTGTTATGGCTCGACATGGCATCATGAATAGATTTGTCCATAACCTCTTTAAAGAAACGTATGTCTTCAGCTTCATTTGTGTCTGTCTGCCCGTGTAACAGAACTCTTGGTAGTAGAAATTTTTGAACAATTGTGTTATCACGTGTTTTGGTGTAGGACAACAAACATTTGTTCTAAAACTCCTCTATAGCTTTGCTGATGATACCCTTATCCCCATTAGGTAGATCTTTATAATGTAGCATAAGGATGTCATCATTGTTGTGAACCGCCATGACGATTGTGGTGTCCCATCGAGCGTGCCAGAAATGTGTGTCGACACAGAATTTTCGTCCCGTGCCGAGGACACACGTAGCAAGCCGGAATGGTCCGCTCGATGGAGCAGATCCGCCTAGCTTTAGCGCAGGGGTGGTCGATCCTGCATGATCCTCCCGAGACGTGCCAGTCAATTTGACTCTGTAATTGACAAGGAGAGAAAGTTCATCAGTAATTAAGGGCACAACTTGCCGGTGTTGCTAGACAGTCCCGAATGTGCGGCTATGAGAGCCAATATAAAAGGAGATAAACTAAATAGTCAATTCTAGTATATTCATGAGAATAAATCAATTAGAGCTCATGGGGTTGTGTAAGAAGAATCGGTTATCATTCAGGATAAATATCATTAATCGAACAGATATTAATCAATTGCAATAAGATGTCAACAATGATCGGTTTGTGCTGAGCCAATGATTATAATTAACCGAACCTCTTTTTATATAAAGAAACAATTCAACACCACTTAACCGTTTAACAAAGACAAATCTAATGAACATGTTAGATCTCATCTATCATCATGACCAGTGGGGCATGAGACAGAATCATGCAGGCCATAGAAATAACAATAGATTCGATGATCCTAACTCATTACTAATATCAGTGGGGCATGAGGCAGAATCATGCAGGCCGTAATACAATAATAAGATCATGGGGCTAACATATCTTTTGACCTATCTTTACTTCGACGGTCTCGTGATGCGAACTGTTTGTGTAAGCGCTCGATATCGGCTAAAACAACCGATTCAGGCATAACGCACAATTAAAGTCATGTCTTACCAGGAATAGATCTACTAAATATCGATCCCCACTCCATGGTGCTAACAGTGGGGTGTGAGGCAGAATCACATAGGCCATGATAACGGGCCATGGAACGGTTCTCTCTAGCCAATAGATCTACTCAAGACGCAACATGCCTTAACCGCACGCTATGCACGATCAAGATTGATGTAAAATAGCCGATAAGACATAACTCATCATTTAAGGTATAGATTGGATAAGTTTTAGGTTAGCAAACTATAGATCAAATAAGATATAAGGCCAATCTAAATCAATCTCAATCGGGCAGAGTGATATTGCTATAATTAGATAAATAATGAAAGCAATAAGCAATATCGATAACTTAATGAATCTACCAAAGACTGTCATTCTAAGGTAGAGCCGATAACTTGACCTTGATCTAATTCAAGCAGTGGGGTGTGAGGCAGAATCACACAGGCCATACTTGAATTGAACAAGAGTCGATAACTAGTTTATACCAGAGCCGCAGTGGGGGTCGACCGGATTGATGCAGCCATACGAACAGAGGTATAAACCATGATGGTACTTACAGACAAGCAGTGGAGGTCGACCAGATCGATGTAGCCATACTCGCTGAAGAACTCATCGAGATCTACTCTACTCCTACTCCTAAGGGTGGCCGGAGCCAAAAAAAGTAATTGACTTGTATTTGGATTGATTGATTCCTTTACAATAGCCGGGGTTTGGTATTTATACCCGGGCCCGATGCATGACTCCAGTCTAAACATGACTTATTACAATTTTTGACCCTAGAGAAAACATTCCTAATTTAAGATAACTTGGACTCTAATCTTTCTCTTTTTGTAGAGTCCGGCATGCTTCGTCCTAGCGTCGAACGTAGCCTTTGTTGTTATCCGCTGGCGCTATCTGTGGAAAGCCGATTCCATTTTTTGCATCTAAATCAGCTGGTCCCGATCTGCATGTGATTGATTCCTTGGTGACATGATCTTGAGAGCTTTTGAGTCCCTGTAACATCTTCTTCCAAATTTTGGTGTAAACAGGGCTTAATTGCACTTACAAGTTAGAAGGGCTATTGTTGATTTTTCAAAAATGTTTAAGCTTGCAGCATATGAAAACACCCTCGGAAGCAACTTTGTTGAAGTCCAGTTCATCAACCTGCTTGGTTTGTTAATCATAAGGCGCAACCGCTGATAGAATGCAACCTTTCCCTAATAACTACCGAGCAAGGTGGGATGGTCAATTATGAGTCTCATCAGTTGGCTTATCCCATTTATTGAATAGGTCCTTCATAGCTGGAGAAAGGTTTTCTATCACATGATTTGGTTCTGATTCCTTCATAAGGTCAAAAAGGTAGCACCAGCAGCTTTGTAATTCTTAGTTCTATAATTGCCACTGTCAACAGGATCAACATCAGATGGATCCAAATCCTTCAAACAAAACACACAAAGCCTTGGAGCAATAAGAAGGTTATCTGGTGTAAGATATTTCTTGATAGAGTAGCCACGGTTGCTGTTTGCTAGGCAAATCTTGTTGAGAGAGTCGCCTAGACTAGACCAAGCAGTACTGAAATGATACATGTTCGACTCTGGGCCACTTAACTACTAGTTCAAATGGTTAGTATCGGCACAACGCGGAACTGACACGTCCTTCAGATTTTTTTGCACTCGCCCACACCTCTTTTGAAACATCAGCTTCATTGTCAAAGGAGACTTGAGTAACTAGAGGGGGCCAAGAAGTAACTAGAGGGGGTTGAGGACTGACGTTGCACCATGGCATTGCTGTGGGGGCGAGAACTTGAGGTAGAGAACCCCCTTGTTGGGTTGAATCTTTTTGATGTGTTGCACCATGAAGCAGCTAGAGATGAGGGCTAAGAACTGCATGAGCAAGAGAATCCTCTTATTGTGCCGCACCACGAAGTAGCTAGAGAGTTGGGCCAAGAACTACTTCTGGCGAATTCCCTTTTGTCGCCATGATGTTGGGTAGGACTATAGAATCGTGGCGAAGAACTGACTGCTGAAGCATGGCATAGACTACGTGCAACTGCTTCTATCTCCAAGTTTGTTACGTGGAATGCATAACAGAATGATTCTATCCTATCGCCTAGATATGATGGCTATCCTTGAGATGACTTGACCTCTAAGCTGGTGGTTTCGCCTATCCTTCATTGGCTTTAATCCTCATTGTCTTTGGTCCTGTAGATAGGCATGGATCGGCTATATGGGCGGTGAAGGTACCCCTAGCCCATATATTTGACAACAACATACCCAATGAAGAGAACAAGCTCAAGGAAGATCAGAAGACACCAAAGAGGATAAACCATGAAGAAGGAGGATCAAGCAACGATGGTCTTACAGATGCTATCAATAAACTCAGCAATACAGTGGCACAGGCTGAATGCTAGAAGGAGATCTATCGGGCTATCATGGATGTCCTTGGGTTCAGCAAAGATGAACTCATGTGCGCTCTTGACCACTTCATGGAAAGGAAATGAAAGGGGCAGCTCTTGTTTTCTTAGACATGTCTGAGAGTGATAGGCAGCTATGGATCAAGCGATTCCTTGCCAAGCATTACAACTGAAGGGGATGAAAATGTCAACACTCACATTTCTAAGAGCAGCACCAGCAAGAGAGTTGTAGGCTCTAAATAGGTGTAGAAATCATCATGTCTTGGTTCAAGTGAATTTCTGTAGACTTCTAAGTTCTAAGGGCTTACAAATGATGTAATAAATGACCTGCTGGAGATGCGGCTATACTTAGAATTTGCTGTTGTTTGGAACTTAGAATATGTTGTTGTTTTCTATCTTGGAGTGTTTGCTGGTTATGGTTAGACCTTGAAAAGTATTGTGTTTGAATTTTTGCGTCTGAATGTGCACACTTGTGCCTAGAAGAATAAGTAGATAAAATCAAGTTTGCCGGAACATAGTATGGAGAATTGTGTCTGAATGTGCATAATTGAGCCATGATAAGATCCATGTCTGCATTATGTTTGCTATAAAGAGTTGTCTGAATGTTATAACTTGGTCATATTTTCTCTGTTGGACAGTCTTGGACTGATGAGAGGAAGGGAGGGGAAATGTGACTCTACCGGACAGACTTGCACAAAACTGGGTTTCACATGATAGGTACTGATATGAATCAGCAAGGGGATGACCTAATCTTCATGATAAGTAGGTTTAAGAACAAATGATAACTTGCTATAGAAACAACGGGTAACTAGCTTTATACCTAATCAAGGTTGGATGCAGCCAAGCGACGAGGAGAGAGACACTGAAACCTTGAGGACTTTGACTCGATCTCCGAACGACCATAGAACCACAAACCAGGACTAATCCACACACAACGGTGCAGCCTAACTGGAAACCGTAGAGCACGAAGTAGGGGACCTCAGAGAGAGATCTCACAAGCTCAAGAAGAACTCGTAAGAACAAAGGTGTGTAAGACACTCAGCGGCTCGGCTATAATGCCGTATCGGGTTCTCAAATGATCAAAAGTCCTTTTCTTGTAGCCAATGGTTTCCTAAACGCTAAACGATAAGCAATCGGTCACCTACCGTTTAGCCATTATTCGAATCCATTAAACGGGCTAAACGTACAATTAAACAGGGTAAACGAACGATTAAACAAAAATGGAGCACCACCGTGTAGCGTTTACACGGTGTTTAAATGGGCTAAATAGACATTTAGGTGAACAATGTTTGTAGCATATAGGTGATATTTATACTAGGAACAACCCTCCTTGTTGGTATGAACTGAATTCACCACGTTGGGAGGTGGAAGGCCAACTGGTTGAAGCATTCACGAAGTGGTTAAAAGTTCCTAAATGGCTAGAGGGGGGTGAATAGCCTATAAAAATTTCTACAAATCACTAGAACAAATGTTAGAAGACAATAAGGCTATAATTGCAAACTTGCGCTAGCTCTAGTGATTGTGTTGCAAGCCACCTACCCAATTCTATTTGCTATGATCTCTATGTATTACACAAAGGCTAAGTCACTGCTTTACACCTAGTGAGCTAATTAGCAAGCTAATTACAACTAATTAAGCAACTCTACTCACTAGCTACAACTAGCACTACACAAGTATATAGGAAAGTAAATACAAGTGCTAGGAATGATATACCGAGCCAGGCAAGAAATCAATCACAATGAATACCAATGAAATCTACAGAGACAATGATGACACAAGATTTTTCCTCCGAGGTTCACTTGTTTGCCGGCAAGCTACGCCCCCGTTGTAGCTATTCACCTAGGTTCACGCGCTAATAGACATCACATGCCTAACCCGCAACCGGGTGCCGCACAACCAACACAAGATGGGGATCCACAAGCTACTTCAATCCACTAGAGTTTTCTTTCGTGATCTCCCACGGGGGAGGCAGAAGAACCCCTCACAATCCACCGATCGAAGCCGGAGACAAGCACCACCCCCTACTCAACGATCCTCGCTGCTCCAAGCCATCTAGGGTGTCGGCAAACACCAAGAGTAACAAGAGAAATCCATAGTGAAACACAATCACCAAGTGCCTCTAGATGCAATCACTCAAGTAATGCACTTGGATGCTTTCCAATCTCACCAAACGATGAATCAATCAAGCAAGATGGGTTAGAGAGGAATGACTAGGCTCACAAGGTTGTATTCTCAATAGAAATGGCCAAGAGAGAGCCCAAGCCAACCAACACATATTTATGGAGGCCCCATCAAAATAGAGCCGATATAACCCTTCATGTGCTGACTTCACGTCGACTAGACGCGCCTGTCAGGATGACCGAACGCGCTGCACCCAACGTCCAGTCCTCAGATGTGTGCCACGTGTCACCGCTTTGAAGTCGGCCGTTCGATCCCAACGGCTAGCTGTCCTCGTGCACGTGTGTTAAGTAACGATCGGACTCACCCGTGAATGACCGAACGCACCAATCTCACGTCCGATCTCGCGCGCCCATGAGCTCAGCAGCCTAAGACCGGACGTGATGCAGAACGACCAGATGCACCAAAACGCATAGTCCAGTTAGGGCGATTTTTACACCGAGAGGTTCCAGAACGTGATTTTCACGACCTGACTCGTCCGGTCATAGGTGACCGGACTCGCTAAGCGTCCGATCTCTCCCTCTCTCGTTCCTGTGCTCCACGTCATAGCGACCGGACTCAGGAACAGTAACTATGCCAGGTCCGGTCCTCCATCACCAGGGTCCTATCATCTCGGCCAGAGCAGCCGAGCCAGGGGCCGAACACCGGACGCGTCCGGTCCTCCCGTGGATCGCGTTCTGTCACCCCAGTGACCTTTTCTCTTTTCTCCAACTTTCCCACCCTTGCTCCCAAGTGCTAACCACCAAGTGTATCATCATTGTGCACGTGTGTTAGCATTTTTCACAAAGCATTTTCAAGGGTGTTAGCACTCACTAGAATATAAATGCATATATAATGAGTTAGAACATCTAGTGGCACTTTGATTACCACGTTTCACAATGAGTTTCGCCCCTCTTAATAGTACGACTATCTATCCTAAACCCACTCATACTCACTTGATGCCTTGACTGGCAAAACAAAATGCTCCTATCAAATATACCTTTGCCTTAAGCCATTTTGTTTTTCTCTTTCTTCATTTCCAAGTTTGGAGCTTAATCACCATCATCACATGTCCACCAACATCACCATGGACTTCATCTTTGCTCCATCACTTGGTGTATATTAACCTATCTGATATTCACTTAGAGCCAAAGGTTAGTATCTAGGGTTTCATCAATTAGCTAAAACCAAACTAGGGCTTTCAGTGGTTTTCAATTCCCGCGCGTCTCCTGGGCTTCTGCATGCCTTCAATAAAATGGTCATTACTCTCTGCTCGAAAGTCCAAACGACCAGCCGTTTGTTGGGTTAGAAAGTGGACTTGATAATATTTCCAACAAGTACTTATTTACCTCCAAAGGTTGCGGGATTGATGAATTATGGCTGCTTCTTTTGATTGCCCGAACTGTCAAGGTCAGTCTTGACGGTTTGTTGGTCCGATTGATGTAGTTCGTCCCCACGTAGAGAAGCATCCTCATCTTTATGTGTATACCTAAGTATACAACCAAAGTAGAACACTTAGGTAGTATAATATTCTCATGTATACTGAAGTTAATTTCGGCTAGGAGTGAGTTCACCACTTTTTTGAGTAGTTTTGCACGGCTACGCGTAATTGGTCTTTCATACACTTGATTATGTATAACTTTAGTAACCGGCTACGCGTAATTGGTCTTTCATACACTTGATTATGTATAACTTTAGTAACCGGTGGCATGTCCTCATCAGGAAGGGAGTGGAAAGGTGACTGGTGAGAGAAGGCGGTGAAATTAACTTGGAGCTTCGGTGTTACCTAAGAGCACACAAGTTTAAAGGGGGTGAGGTATACAGGGGGTTACCTGAACATGGCTAATGCAGCCAACCAAACAAACACGTTTGCACTTCCCTAATTAGGCTAACAAGTTATGCAGGGAACCAATCACGCGCATAGTAGTATACAACTCCATATCTAGTTGAACCAAACAACAGCAAATTGCATTGTCTAACGCAGGACAATGGTACACTGCATATGGTCTATATGCTATGCAAGTCAGTGCGAGCAACCAATCAGGCCCATAGAGAACACATGCATGTGATAATCTTCAAATGTTATTTACCGTAGCTTCACACAGGCGATTTTGCTAGTGACTACACACCAACTAAACAACATAAGCAACCTCACACCAGTGTCCAAATTACAAGCGAGAACATCAATGTTCCTAAACCCGTTACATGAGAATCTGTACATCTTCTAACTGAATTTTCTTCAGACACCGCAATGTGCGTTTGTTACATCCTTAACAGTTGTCACTTCTATCAACACTTGAAGGCCATCACCAAGCACTAATCAGAGCTCCAAGCTTTATCCATTAACATTTGTTGAAATATGGTCTACAAGAATTGGTTGTGGCAATTGCTATCTCCCAGCAAGGCCAACCGGAATTGATACAGGAGGTTGTTGGTGCTCCGCAAAAGATGGAATGCCATTGTTCATGACCTTAGTTAGCTGATCCGAAGTTCGATTGAGGCTGTTCTGCTGCAGTAATTGAACAAGCGATAAAAATATATCCATTCTCGTCACGTTCTTGTTTGCCTGTAAAACCACCAACACACAAGACTGTCATCCGAGAAGCGCACCATAACAGAAAAAACATCCTAAAATAAGAGTTTCTTTACCTCAACAAGAAATCGAGCCATTATCTTTCCATCACGAAGTTCCATCAGTCCCTTCAAGATTGTAAGTCCAAATCCACGTATGGTGTCAGCTATCTCTAGAAAAAATCCGCGTTCCTCACAAAGCATCTGTTAAATAGCAAATATATCACTTCATGCAATGTGTGAAAAGAGCACTAGGTCATCACCCATGATTTGGGAACCATACCTCAACAAGCATCTGACCAGGCGGTGCAAGATCCTCAACAATTATTGGACAAACCATAGTCTGCCCTGCAACCTCATAGGCCCATGTCGCACCTCCATTGCATCCACCACTTGGATCATCTTTCAACACAACTCCATTTGAGTTGTCATTCAAGACAGCACCACTATCCTTGCTTATCATCTATATGAATACAAATGTCAGCACAAGGAATACTAAGATGGAAGTTTCGGTTGTTCAAGGTTTAATTATATGCATTCGCCAGCGCGACATACCTTTGGTTCATCGGCTTGCTTAATCTTTTCTGCATACTTTGTCACACTTTGTAGAAAGAGCATATGCTTGATTGTTCGATCCAACAAAGCATCAATGCTACACTGTTGTGCAGAAGGAAATACAAAAACTCAGCCAGAAACCACCAGCTTAAACACAGAGAAAGATATTGTGGTCAATTCTTACCTTTGCACTATTTGGGACTATCTCACGTAACTCCTTTACGCGCTCTTGTATCTGCTGCCGGTCCTTTGGTCTTGGCCGTGTACTTTCACCTGGCCTAGCTCTTTTCTTAACAACCTTCTCTCCTTCAGGTTTCTTTACCTGGCTGACCTTGGAATTTGCCGTGTTCAAACTGCCACAATCATCCATAGACGAATTCTGAAGTGACATTGGGGTTTCTTTTGATGATCCAATTGGAACATTTTCGGATGTACAGCTACTGGAAGGGAGTATCAATGGTGGTACTTGTGCCTTGCACACTGAAAATGAATCTTGAAGGTTGTACCTTGGCAAATGACAGCCTGAGACAAAACCAGCTAACGGTTCAGTGCTATCCATAACTGGGCCAACATTGCCGTCAAAGCCAAGCAGCTCCTCAAACAAAGATTCTGAAAACAACCCTCTCTCTTCAACTGATAATGGATCACTACTTGCCTGTCCTGAAACAGAGTTCATGGCAGTAGCACTCAGATGTGAAGTGTTTCCTGCTAGTAGGGCAGTGTCATCCCACCAATCATTCATGACTGGATCAAATGCTGTACTTTCAAGAAAGCCATTATTTTTATTGACTCCTTTTATGACTGGTTTCATTGCCCCTGTGGCGGTTTCTCCCCATATTTCGTTTGGCAATTCATGGAGCTCACAAGCACGAGTAGATCCAGCAGTACCAACCTCTTGGATCACATCACTCTGAACAAATGAAGTGTCATTGTCAAACAAAGTGGATTTCTGCTCAGCATCTGTAGAAACTATTGATGAGTGCGAATCCAGGAAGCTTGATGATTTTTCACTTTGAAGGCAATATCGTAGCTTGTTAGGTGTGCATGACAGCCCGTGCTCTATTCTTTGAAGATTGGTCAAATTTGAAAAACTTGTAGCTGCACTTGCCCAACAAGAACCAGGCTGTTTAGCGGATTTGAATTGTTGAGCACTTTCTGAAATATTATTGTGCCGCAAATTGCTGTCACTTTGAAATACTTTAAGAGTACTTATTGACTTGGAGTTCACTGGCATGGCCACTATGTGAGGATTCAGACCACTGAAACTTTTATTGGATGTGTAACCATTAAAACAATGCAGAGAGTGATTATTTGAAGTAATTGCAAAGTTCTTCAGAGAATCTACGGATATTGCGTTCTCCAGCCTTGAGTTTTCTGGTCCAGCCTTAATACGTACAATACCCTCTGTAGTGCTTGGAGAATCGAGTTGAAATTGTGGATTGTACATGAAAGCATCTTTCTGAGCATCTTTGGATGAAGGAGGCCATGAAAGACTTTCCATCAGAAATGTTGCACCTTTAACTTGATCCAGAAACTCTAAGCTTTCAGAAACCTGTAAATGTGAAATTCTGAGTAATTATGAGAATGTATGCACATTATCCCTAGTTAAAAATAAAAAAAAAATTGTTCAGACTGCAGATATGATCGCACATTATAAATTTTTTTTTGAGTAATCATGAGAATGTATGCACATTATGATCGCACAGTTTCTTTATTTCCTAGTGCAGACTGCAGGCAAGACAACATTTTCTCATCATGTGCATTTTCAGAAATTTTGATTATTCATTGTGAAATCATGATTCAAAGTGCAATTTCTCGAGATCTGTTATGAATCTAAAGATAGCATCTTAAGGGAAACTCATACAAAATTGTTCTTGTAACAACCAAAATGAAGACACCATGATAATGGGTAGTCTTTTCTGCTAGAATCATGTGAAAGTTGCTTTCAAAAACTAGAATGCTAACCTTTTGCATGGAACCGAACTGTGCCACACCAAACGCAGGCATAGGTACTACTGCAATAGTCTGTAGAAGATGTGTACTTTTCAGTAATTGGTCAATAGTTTTGTAATATTTTAAGTAATGAACTGTTTATGTTTACAAGGTAAAAGAAATAGAGCAAAAACCTTTATTCCGCTTAGGAACTGATGTTGCCACCAAGTATAACCCTACAAGAAGGTAACCGTCCTCTGTTAAAACAAGGAAACTTCTTACTTTCTGCAACAAATTAGCCAAACAAAATGTAGACAAACTTGATGCATGGTGATTTATTTTAACAACCTAAGTGTTCATTTGCTCAACAACCATGCATTGGTGTCAAGGCGTTTTCAACATATAAAATATTTAAGGAAAATGGTTATCTTTTCTGCTTATCCGTAATATTTTCTTTTCTTTTTCCACATACTTTTTAGAGTTCCCACATGTGGGGGTATTAGTTAATAACATAAACTAGTAAAAACTGCAGTCTGGAGTGAACCTAATCAAGGGAGAACATGAAAGAAATACGCACCTGACATAAACCTAGGTTATCTGCATCGCTTATCTGAGACAAACTGAAGGGGATGTCATCTGAAATCCATTGGTACTCCCCACTTATTAGAGCCCTTCCTATGAGGCTGCAATAAAAAGGTGTGACATTGTCAATATGCAGTTGGAACTTTGGAAGTACATCCTCAATAGAGCAGAGAACATTCAAATATCATTCAAAAAAAATCTAGACAAAATAATTGCCCTGATGCAACAGGAAAAAATGTCCAAATAAACCTGGGCTTGTACTATTCAGATTATGCTTAAAAAAGCATATAAACTTGCAGGCACCAAGATATATGAACCAAGAAGACTCGCAAAAGATCAATCGAATCAAGCATGGAAAAATAATTGCCATACCCTTCTCCGACGACATGGATCTGATTGACCATCTTCTCAACCGCTTGTCTTGCTTCATCTTCATAGTGGCATTCTCCTACAGTAAGCAACCTAATATGCCAAACCAAGCATCAGTAAACAACTACTGCGCAGATAAACATGACAATAAACGAGAAAAAAAAGGAAGAAAGTGATTGACCATGACAACTTTTACCGATGTGCCAAAAAAGAAACAGATATATATGCAAAAGAGGAGACAATCTTTGTGTCGTTATTTTTAATGGAGTTCAGAGTCCTTGTGTAGGAATGGGGGAAAGGAAAAGAGGAACCGTCCACAGCCCAGAGGACCTATACTTTTAAGCGCTGCAACGAGGTAGTAGGTTTGAAGCTGACAGGCAGATGTACCCATAAGCGAGAAAGATACGCGTATGGTCTCTGCTAACCAAAGCAAGAACGAGCACAGAGGCAGTGGAGTTCATATAGCTTTCCCTTGTTCCATCTCTTGAAGGAAACTGAAAAACGGATCCATTCTACAAAAATAAACTGCAGTGTGCAGGCTTGAGAACTGAGATCCCAATGCGCCCTTCCCAAGCTGTACGTCACGCACAAGTTTGGGTACTCGTTATTTAGACAAACATGAAGGGAAACGGAAAAACACTACAAAGTATCACGAAACAAAGTATCACAAAAATGCTGCAGGTCCAAACAAAACGAAAACGAAACTGGCCACAGAGTATGCTTCTGTCTCCCTGTCTCCCTCCTCCCGTCTCCGTAGCCAGTGATCCACCGACAGAAGAGGTCTAAAACACGGTAAAAAAAAATGACGAAACGCTCTAGCTTGCGGAACCGTGGACGTTCCGTATTCGTAGCCATGCGCTTAACAGAAGACCAGGGATTAGGAAGGGAGTGCAGTGCAGATCTACTGTCACTCACCGTGGGTCGCGCCGGTCGGGGCGCCAGATCGCGCCGTAGGACCAGCCCCCGGCGCGGCACAGCGCTCCCAGTGCCCCCGCCATCGAGGCAAGCAGCAAGCTACACCACAGGTCGTCTCGAACTCGAAGCAAGCGGCTGGCTAGTATAGTAATCTGCGGGGAGTGCAAGGGTTTAAGCGCGGAGGGCGCGGCGCGATAAATAAGCGGGAGCGATGGGCTGGACGAGAGCCGAGGAGAGGTGGGACGTGGAGGCGTGGGGCAGGGACCGCAGAGTCACAGGATCCCGCGGGGCTCGGGCGCTCGGCCCGTCGGCCGGGTGAGCTGGTGAGGATGAGGATAGGGAGCGGGCGGGTAGGTCTGGAGTCTGGTCGTTTTCCCGTGTTTTTGGGGGAAATCGCCAGCCAGCGGAGCAGGACGGTGCCGCCGTGCCGGCCTGTGCGCTTCGGTTTGGCTGGGCACGACTGATCGACTGCCCTGTTCCCTCTGACCCTCGCCGTGTTACAAAGGGAATCGCTGCTGTGTTTTATAGCCGTGTGAGCAAAATACTACTGGTACAACACACAGGGCGCTCAGGTTTCGACCGAAATCTCGCAACTCTGACGAAATTCATTCAGATTTTTCACATTTCAATCACAAGTTCACAAGTTCCTGCCAGTCCCCTTCGTTACTGTTGTGTCGCTACGGTACGCCGATGCCACCGCAGAAAACCGAAACTTAAACTAGAGATCCCGAAATCTTCGGTGAGCTTTAATTGGACGATGCATAACGTAGCCATGATGATTAAAATGGGGAAGTTTTTTTCTCTCTGAAAAGAACAGATCACTGATGTACTATAGGGTCATTAGTAGTATGTGTGCTTATTTTACACCCTACAGGCCGGTAGTCGGCTACTTTTCCAAAAAGAACACTGAGTTGATTTCGACAGTCCACCTTGTGTCTCTTTCAGCTTTTTCTTCCAAGATCCAGATCGATAGTCCTCTATCCATCTTTTAGTTTGTATATGCGGTTTATAACTCCAAATTTTCAATGGTATTTGGTTGTTTAATCTACCTGTGTCTAAGCACGTAGCTACAATTAGTCCTGGTCACCGGCCGGGGTCATTTTCGTTGCCCACACTCAAAGAGATCTGGCGTGGATTATGCAAGGTACAATACGTATTAAGTTGGCATCAACTAGTGGTTAGTGCTAGCCATAGAGACCATGACGCGTACCTGAGATCAACATGTGGGAAGCAGGTTTGTATCGGCTCCATAGTTAAGTAATGTGGTAAAGCCTGCAAAATAGGAACTGACAGACAGTTAATTAGACACTAGTCAAGCTCAACAGCAAGCGAATATACAACCATAATGTCTTGTCTCATCTGTACAATGGAATGACGGATTAGATAAAAGTAACTGAAACAAGAACATGTTCTGTTTTGCATGAGTGATTATTGCGCCATTTAATTTTGTCCCTCCTAGAATTTTCAGACATATATGGAGATTTACATGCTCTTGATTGTCATCGTCATGACTCATGTACCATTTGTCGGGTACCGTAGAACGGGGTACCCCGAGCGAACATCAAAAAGGTCACTTAAGTCCCATCAAGAAACAAAGCAAGAAGGTAAGCCGTGGGCCCCTCACCCGCCATGTCCGAGCCCACCAGGCCCTCCGCTTCGCCTCGAGCCTCGCGCAGGAGGTCTCGGCGTCCTGACGCGATCTCCGCCTCGCGCGAGGCTCTCCACAGGAGGCCTCGGCAGGGAACACGATCTCCGCCTCGCGCGAGGCTCCCCACAGAAGGCCTCGACAGGGGGTGCATTCTCCGTGTCGCATGAGGCCTCTCGCGGAAGGCCTCGGCAAGGAGTCCGATCTCCGTCTCGCGCGAGGCCTTATTCTCCGTATCGCTCGAGACCGGCTCGTCCGCGGCCCGTCGCCCCCCGCCTCGGCCGACCTTCCCGACAGCACGTCATGTCTCATTAATACTTCAACCACTCCCGCAATCTCCGCCGGACGAGGGCTCGACGCCACAGAATGGCCGACGGGACCTGAGGTCGCATCAGCGCCATACCGGCTGGGACAGGGCACGGCAGGGATTACCGGCCACTGTGTTCTGACGCTGTGCCCACGATCAGCGCCCACACTACACTGTGTCCCACGATCCCTGCCTCGAAAACAACATCGCACGGACAACTTGGCCCGGGTCATCACCGCCTCCAAGCCGGCGCACCAGATCAGCCGCCCACTCGGGGCCTCGGCATTGTGTACCAAGGTCTCGGCTATCTCGGGGTTTGTGTCCGCCGAGACCCCCCACTGCGGTGCAGCCTCGGCACCGACCAAGCCTCGGCGTCGCGCACAGTCCGTCCATAGCGGCTTGCACGTTCATCGCCGCACCCACTCCGAGGCAGCCCAGGGGCTCCCATGACGCACAGAGTCGGACGCGACCAGCACGTCGCCCCAATGCTCCAAGGACGGACCACTCCGACAACCACGCCGCCACAGGAACGGGCCACAGGGCTCGGACATGCCGCCCCTGTTGGCACGACGCCGCATAGTTAACACATGTACTGTCCTTGTCCTCCCTTCAACTATAAAAGGTGAGGACTTGGGCCACTTAGGGGGGGACAGGAAAAAAGAGGAAGAACACCTTGGAACACACACACGCACGCACACGTCCCAGCCGCCTGAGAGCAACGTCTCAAGCGGCCTACGCGACACCTTGCCGAGACCTGGGACTAGCTCCCTCTCTCCCCTAGCTTGTAACCCCCTACTACAAGCACTTTGGTGCGAGGAATACAAGATTGATCTCTCAGACTGGACGTAGGGCATCGATTGCCCGAACCAGTATAAACCTTGTGTCTCTTTGCATCACCATCCGGGATTAGGGGCACGCAGTTCAAATTCACTAGTTGGTTGGTTGAGGACCCCCCGGGTCTGAAACACCAATAGTTGGCACGCCAGGTAGGGGCCTCTGCGTGTCAGTTTCGTCATCCCAGCAGGTTCCAGATGGCAGACCCCGTACGACCATTGCGTCTTGGCACGGTGGTGTGGTTTGAGAGTCTAGAGTTCATGTCTCTAGGGCAAGAGTACGACATGGTACTCCTCTCTCCTCGAGCCCCACCAACCGACGATGAAGTCACGCACCGGTAGCCCAGGCGCAGGCGGCACCCGGACGGCCGCTCTCGCCGCGCTCGCCAGACATGACGCGAGCAATACCACCCCGACGCTACGCGAATCCGGGGCGGCACGACGCTCCCCGCCGATATCCTACGGCCAGCTGTTGGCATAGGGTCCCTGGCTGGGGACCTGTCTAGCCTGAGCTTGGACAAAGGAAAATCGCCGGTGGCACACGGTGATGCCCAGTCATCAAGCCCCGCTCCACCACTCCCTGAGGAGCCGATCCCGGCGGAGCAGAGTCTGGCGACGGCACCATCCCCATACCCCTTTGGGTTGAGAAATGCCGCTGCCTCTTACGCCTATGCTTACACTGCCGCCCATGAGGATCCCTCAGAATGCCGCCAGCGCTTCATTCTCGACCTAAGCACCCACGCCGACTCCTCGGAGGAGGACGATGCATGGCCCGGAGTGGATTTCTCTGAACTCCATGACCCTGGGGCTATGCGCTAGTTCTTGGCCGCGAGCGACTACTGCTTAGGCTACTCCGACCCTGATGACGAAGGCACCTACGACCCCACTCGCGAGTGTTTTCACGTCAGGCTCGGGATGCCGAGAGCGGGCGAGGAGGACGAGGGGGCAGGTAGCCATTCCCCGCTTCACCCAGGTACAGGCGCTGCCACACCTCCACGCATTGTCCTGCCAGCCGCACGAAACGAGACCCCCACCCTTGCGCGACCTCAACGCCTAGACCTGGAACAACTCCGTGAGCTCCAGGCCAAGGTCGAACAAGACCAACTCCCACGATGTGCACCACCGCATCCATGATGACGAAGAGAGTGAGCAACCCCCAGTCTTCAATCGCGCTAGCCAGAACGTCGCGGCCGCGGCAATGCTGGTCCGCGCAATGCCCGAGCCTTCTACCACGGAGGGGCGGCGGGTCCGCGGCGAGCTCCGGGATCTCCTAGAGACCGCCGCGGTACAGTAGGCCGAAAGTTCCGCCTCCCGACGGCATGGGGGCGCCTCGAACTTGCCCACAGTCCCGCCTCGGCAGGACAGGGAAGTCCCGGCTCGTCCCAAGCCCGCTCGAGCGCCGATAGCCCACAAGGTCCCCGTGCTTCTAGACCGCCTCGGCAATCGACGCGACGTGCAGGGAGACCTTGAGGTGGTCAGCAGGCGACGGCGCCACGACAACGAGGGGCCCGCTCGGGGCTACCACCCACACCGGGGCGGTCGCTACGACAGTGAGGAGGACCGCAGTCCTTCTCCTGAACCGCCAGGCCCTCGGGTCTTCAGCAGGGCCATCCGCGCTGCCCTTTTCCTGGCCCGGTTTTGGCAACTAGCCAATCTCGCGAAATACAGCGGCGAGACCAACCCCGAACTCTGGCTTGCTGATTACCGCCTGGCCTGTCAGCTAGGCGGCACGGACGATGACTTGCTCATCATCCGCAACCTCCCCTTGCTCTTGTCAGACTCAGCGCGAGCCTGGCTCGAGCACCTTCCTCCCTCACAAATCCACGACTGGCGCGACTTGGTTAGGATCTTCGTCGGGAACTTCCAAGGCACATACGTGCGCCCGGGGAACTCCTGGGACCTTAAAAGTTGTCGCTAAAAGCCGGACGAGTCTCTCTGAGACTTCATCCGGCGCTTCTCCAAACAGTGCACCGAGTTGCCCAGCGTCGACGACTCGGAGATCATCCAGGCTTTTCTCTCCGGCACCACCTGCCGAGACCTGGTTCAAGAGTTAGGTCGGAACGTACCACGCTCCGCTGCTGCGCTCCTCGACATCGCCACCAACTTCACCTCGGGCGAGGAGGCTGTCGGAGCCATCTTCCCCGACAGCGACACCAAGGGAAAGCGGGAGGACGAGGCCCCTAAGGCCTCGGCCTCCCACCTCCCCAAGAGAAAGAAAAAGGGGCGCCTAGGGAAGCAGGAGGTCCTGGAGGCCGATCTGGTCAGGGCCGCAGAATGCAAGAATCCCCAAGGCCCTAGAGGCCCTAGGCCTTTCGACGACATGCTCAAGAAACCCTGCCCTTACCACCAAGGCCCGGTCAAGCACGCCCTCAAGGATTGCTCCATGCTGCGACGTTACTACGCCAGGCTCGGGCTCCCCGACGACGATGCCAAGCAGAAGGGCGTCGGCGACCGGGACAAGGACAAGGACGACGGGTTCCCTGAGGTACGCAATGCCTTCATGATCTTCGGTGGACCCTCGGCGTGCCTTACGTTGCGGCAGCGCAAGAGGGAACGCCGAGAAGTCTTCTCGATCAAGGTGGCCACCCCCCAGTACCTTGACTGGTCTCGGGAGGCAATCACCTTCGATCGAGCTGACCACCCTGACCATGTTCCGAATCCCGGGCGGTACCCACTGGTTGTCGACCCGATCATTGGCAACACCCGACTCTCCAAGGTGTTGATGGATGGAGGCAGCGGCCTCAACATCCTCTACATCAATACCCTGGAGCTCTTGGAGATCGACCGGTCGAGGCTCCGAGGCGACATCGCCCCCTTCCACGGCATCGTACCAGGGAAGCGCACGCGACCCATCGGGCGCATCGACCTTCCCGTCTGCTTCGACACCCCCTCCAACTACCGCAAGGAAGTCCTTACCTTCGAGGTAGTCGGGTTCGGGGGAGCCTACCACGCCATCCTGGGGCGGCCGTGCTACGCCAAGTTCATGGCAGTACCCAACTATACCTACCTCAAGCTCAAGATGCCAGGCCCTAGCGGTGTCATCACGATTGAGTCCACGTATGAACATGCATATGACTGCGACATTGAGTGCATCGAGTATGCCGAGGCTCTTGCGGAGGTCGAGACCCTCATCGCCCACCTCGACCAACTCAGTGGCGAGGCGCCTGACTCCAAGCGTCACGCGGGGGCGTTCGAGCCCACAGAAGCCATCAAACTCGTCCCGGTCGACCCCGCCTGCCCCGACGACCGAGCGCTGAGGATCAGTGCCACCCTCGATATCAAATAGGAAGCCGTGCTCATCGACTTTCTCCGTGCAAACGCCGACATATTCGCATGGAGTCCCTCGGACATGCCGGGCATACCGAGGGAGGTCGCCGAGCACACCCTGGACATCCGGGCCGGATCTAGACCGGTGAGGCAACGCCTGCGCCTCTTCGACGAGGAAAAGCGTAGGGCCATCGGTGAGGAGATATAGAAACTCTTGACGGCCGGATTCATCAAAGAAGTGTCCCACCCAGAGTGGTTGGCTAACCCCGTGTTAGTCAAGAAGAAAAATGGGAAATGGAGAATGTGCGTAGACTACACTGGTTTGAACAAAGCCTGCCCAAAAGTCCCCTTCCCATTACCCCGAATCGATCAAATTGTTGATTCCACTGCGGGGTGCGAAACCTTGTCTTTCCTTGATGCGTATTCTGGTTACCATCAAATCAAGATGAAAGAGTCAGACCAGCTCGCGACTTCTTTCATCACACCATTCGGCATGTACTGCTACGTGACTATGCCTTTCGGCCTCAGAAATGCAGGTGCCACGTACCAGTGGTGCATGACCCAGGTCTTTGGCGATAACATTGGGCGGACCGTCGAGGCCTACATAGACGACATCGTGGTCAAGACCAGAAAGGCCAAGGATCTCGTCGACGACTTGAGGATAACCTTCAAATGCCTTAGGGAGAAGGGCATCAAGCTCAATCCCGAGAAGTGTGTGTTCGGGGTCCCTCGAGGCATGTTCTTGGGATTCATAGTCTCGGAACGCGGCATTGAAGCCAACCCAGAGAAGGTCTCGGCCATAACCTGCATGGGACCAATCAAAGACCTCAAGGGAGTACAGAGGGTCATGGAATGCCTTGTAGCCCTGAGCCGCTTCATCTCGCACCTCGACAAAAAAGGTTTGCCTCTATACCGACTCTTGAGAAAATCCGAGCGTTTTTCCTGGACCCCCGAGGCCGAAGAAGCCCTCGACAGACTCAAGAGATTGCTCACAAATCCTCCCGTCCTAGTACCCCCGGCCAGGAACGAGGCCCTCTTACTCTACGTCGCCACAACGACCCAAGTGGTCAGCGCTGCCGTAGTGGTAGAGAGGCAGGAAGAGGGGCATGCTTTACCCACCCAACGTCCTATTTATTTCATTAGCGAGGTGCTCTCCGAGACCAAAGCACGCTACCCTCACACCCAGAAGCTGGTCTACGCCGTGGTCCTAGCCCGGCGCAAATTGCGTCACTACTTCGAGTCGCACCTAATAACTGTGGTATCATCTTTCCCCCTGGGCGAGATAGTTCATAATCGGAAGGCCTCGGGCAGGATAGCCAAGTGGGCCGTCGAGCTTATGGGGGACACCTTGACTTTTGTGCCTCGAAAAGCGATCAAGTCTCAGGTCTTGGCTGATTTTGTGGCTGAGTGGACAGACACCCAACTGCCACCTGCTCAAATTCGGACGGAGTGCTGGACCCTGTACTTCGACGGATCCCTGATGAAGACCGGGGCAGGCGCGGGTCTGCTCTTCATTTCGCCCCTTAGAGTACACATGCGCTACATGGTGCGGCTCCACTTCGCCGCCTCCAACAACGTGGTTGAGTACGAGGCCCTCATCAACGGCTTGCAAGTCACCATCGAACTTGGGGCACGGCGCCTCGACGTCCGAGGCGATTCGAGGCTCGTCATAGATCAAGTAATGAAGGAGTTAAATTGTCTCGACCCTAAAATGGAGGCTTACTACAAATTGGTACGTCACCTAGAAGACAAGATCGACGGCCTCGAACTAAACCACGTCGCACGGAAATACAACGAGGCCGCCGATGAGCTGGCGAAGATGGCCTCGGCACGGGCCCCGGTCCCCCCGAACGTCTTCGCCAGAGACCTCCACAAGCCTTCCATTGACTACACCTCGACGATAGAGGTGGGCCCACCTGTGGAACCCATGGCAAAGCTCGACGCCCCCTCTGCTGCCGAGACCCCCTCGACCAAGCCCGAGGTCATGGAAGTCAACACCGAGCCTCCGCAGACTGATCAGGACACGGATTGGCGAATCCTGTTCCTCGATTGGCTTGATCGGGGGGAGCTTCCTAGCGATAGAATCGAAGCACGATGGCTTGCGTGCCAAGCCAAGACCTACGCCCTCTACAATGACGAATTGTATAGGCGAAGTCCCTCAGGTGTCCTCCAACGATGCATCACTACCGAGGCGGGTCGAGCCCTGCTTTGGGACTTGCACGCAGGCGCCTGCGGGCACCATGCGGCGCCTCGGACGCTCGTAGGGAACGCTTTCTGCCAAGGGTTCTACTGGCCGACGGCGGTCGCCGATGCTACCAAGCTAGTATGCTCCTGCGAAGGATGCCAGTACTATGCTCGGCAGACACATCTCCCGGCCCTGGCCCTGCAAACCATCCCCATCACGTGGCCATTCGCCGTATGGGGGCTCGACATGGTCGGGCCTCTGCAGAAGGCCCCCGGGGGCTACACCCATCTACTGGTATCAATCGACAAGTTCTCCAAATGGATCGAGACTCGTCTGATCAATCGAATCAAATCCGAGCAGGCGGTGCTGTTCTTCACTGACATTATCCACAGGTTTGGGGTCCCCAACACCATCATCACCGATAACGGGATGCAGTTCACCGGCAAAAAGTTCCTGACGTTTTGCGATGACCACCACATCCGTGTGGCCTGGTCGGCCGTAGGACACCCAAGGACCAATGGCCAAGTAGAGCGTGCCAACGGCATGATCCTACAAGGCCTCAAGCCAAGGATTCACAACCAGTTGAAAAAGTTTGGTAGGAAATGGCTCGCCGAACTCCCGTCGGTCATCTAGAGCCTGAGGAACACTCCAAGCCGAGACACGGGGTTCACGCCTTTCTTCCTGGTCTATGGGGCCGAGGCCATCCTCCCCACCGACTTGGAATATGGTTCCCTGAGGCTACAAGCCTATGACGAACAAAGTAACCGCACCACCCAAGAGGACGCCCTTGATCAACTAGAGGAAGCCCGAGACGTCGCGCTACTACACTCGGCCAAATACCAGCAGAGCCTACGGCGCTATCAGGCTCGACGCGTCCGAGGCCGAGACTTGAAGGTAGGCGACCTGGTGTTGAGGCTAGCATAGAGCAACAAGGGCCGCCACAAGCTAACCCCACCATGGGAAGGACCGTACATCATCGCCCAAGTACTGAAGCCCGGGACCTACAAGCTGGCCAACGAGAAGGGCGAAGTCTTCACCAACGCTTGGAACATAGAACAGCTACGTCGCTTTTATCCCTAAATTTCCAAGCATTGTATATGTCGTTTCTCGAAATACAATTAAAAAGCGTTCTTTAGTTGGTCTAATTTTTCGAGAAACCCCCCGAGCCCATCGTAGGTCTCGGCAATTCAGTAACACGGCGAGGGAGACTCGGCTCTGCCTCGGCAGAACCAAGCCTCCCTCGAGGGCTAGATGGGGGATTCCCCCCTAGGTCCCACGCACCATTCTTCAGTTGTTTTTCGCAAAAATTCCTACGCCAAGACTCTAGCAGGCTCTAACGAATCAGTTGTAAAAACTCCTCGGACCAAGGTCTGTTTCCTAGGCAAGAGGCCGGTAGAGCCGCGAGACAGCCTACGCCTCTAGGCTACGGCACTCCCTCACTACCTCTCGCCCAAGGGACGGCTTAGGCCCCAGGGGGTGTTTTGCAAACGAAATCTGATCAGGAGCAACAGAGGGCAAAGGCTCGAAAACATAAGAAAAACAACTAAGAAACACAAATACTTCAGAAATAAAGGTCTCGATGGCCACAAGCGTTATGATGCAAAAATAACTCCTACTCTATTTTTACATAAGCCCCTGGGGTCCAGACCAAGGCTCAGCGCCTTCAACACCGGCGGGTGGTAGGGGAGGAACCACCTCCTCTTCAAAGAGCATCGCCAGCGCCGTGCCAGGGCCTTCCACCGCCTCCATCAGCTTCGTGACCACCGCGTCAGCCTCCTCGTCATCATCAGGCAGGACATATCCATCACTGATGGCCGGGAGGTCGACGCCGACGTAGTGAGAAGAGATAACGGCCAGCGCGCGCTTGACACCCGTGTGCAGCGCTCCTCGGAGTCGCTCGCGCATCTGGTTGCTCAGCGTGATCAAACGGCTCCCCAAGGAGCTGCCTGACTGAACCCCTTCAACCTCCAGGGCCTCACAGCGGAAAGGGCAGCACGCTTCAGCGCCTCGTGCTCCCCAATCTCGATCTCGAGCACCGTCTGCACCGCGCTGGAAGCCTCGGTGGCCCGAGTAACCTCCGCCTCTGACTCTGCACCGCGGAAAATGGAATGAGGTCGAGTGAGGGAAAAACAACCTAAGTTAAGGGCAGAAACCCACGGAACTCACCCTTGGCCTTCTGCTCCCAGCGTCGGGTCTTGACCTGACAAGCCTTGGTTTTCTCCTTCTAGCGCAGGGCCTCGGCCCTGGAAGCCTCGGCCTCCTCCTTCAAGTGCTGGGCCTCGACCCGAGAAGCCTCGGCCGCCCTGGAAGCTTCACTCCCCAGCTCTGCGTCACACAAGGGAGTTAGGGAGCGAACATAAGAAAAAGAAAACAAAATGAGGGGACTAAAACTCACCCTCGACCGTCCCCCTCCAAACCATAGCCTCGGTCCGCGAGGCCTTAGCTGCAGCAAGGGCCTCATCCAAGGCACCTTTCGTCAGCTGGTGCGCCCTCTGTTCCGCCCCCAGCTGCCCCGCGAGATCCGCGGCCGAGGCCGTAGCTTCAATGGCTCGGCCCCTGAAGACATCCTGATCCCTGACTACATGGGTAAGCTCCTCCTCCAACTCCTTCACCCACGCCGCCAGAGGGGCGAGCTGCGTTTGGGCCATGGCCGCCTCAACCTTTGCGTCGGCACAACGAAGGCGGAGGTCCTCTACCTCCGCGCTCCGCGCCGATAGGAGCTCGTTGGCACTGGCAAGAAGGCCCTTCTGCCGCTGAAGCTGGTCCCAGACGCCCCTCTCCCGCTGGAGAAAGACCGACTTCCTAAGCGACCGGGTCTCGAGCTCCTAGGGAAGCAGAACAAGGATCATTGATTGCAACAAAACCAGAAAAGGACAACGTCGCGCGAAAAAGGAAAACGCGAACCTGGGCAACTCCGGGCAGTTCGTCGGCCACCACAGACAGGGCCGTCCGTAGTGACCGCTCTGCCAGCTGGCGATATTGCTCGATGGTGCCCCAGCGCCCGCCCTCGGCTGCGTCCTCAAGGGCGAACAGAGGCTCCCCCTCAGGATCGTCCCGGCTTCGCCACAGTACTCGCGGGTGATCCCACCCGCGAGGCTCAGGTCACGCCCGCACGAGGGCCGAGCTTCCCTCGTCCAAGACCGGCGCCGGCTGTTCCACGGCACCGGCATCCTCGGCGTCGACCACCTCCCGCACCCAGGAAGTATCGTCGGAGGAGATCGGATAGACCTCCGCATCCCGGGCGCTCTCTCGCAACAGCGGCGATCCCTGAACCAAGGGCACCACCGTAGCCTCCGCCGCCTTCATCTCCGCCTCCTAGACAGATGGCCTCGCCGCCATTACGATGGCCGCAGTGGCCTCGGGGGCTCCAGCCTCCGCCATCGTGGCCTCGGAGGACGCAGAAATAACGACCGCGGCCACTACGGTCTCGGTGGTCTTACGTGCCCTGTCCTCCGTCGCCTCAGCCTCGGAGACCCCGGGGGCCTCGGCAACCAAGGGCACGCCGGCCCCATCCGACTCGTGAGCCTCGCCCCCACGGGGCGGAGGCGCTCCCTCCCTCGTCCGTGTAGGGGTCGCCTCGGCGTCGGCAGCCCCTCCTTGGGCGGCCGGCTCCTTCGGGTCGACCCTCGCCGACGCCGCGCCGCGTTGGATAGCGGCTTGGGCCTCCGCCACCCAGTGGGTGGAGGAGCCGGGGCTCGCCTTGAGCGCCTTAAGGGGCGCCAAGGGGAGCTCGTCCGCAGGCCGCTTCTGACTAAAGAAAAATAACCTACAGGGTCAGCGCGAGACCAAAAAAGCGAGCGGAAGGCACTATGACCTTGCCAAAAATACGCTTACCTTGAACGGGGTGGCAACCGCTTCGCCATGGCAAACCTCGTCCGCAACGGCGGAGGTGGCGGCGGAGGCGTCGCCTCCGTATCCATCGGCGCCGGTCGGTCCTCGATGGACCCCGGCGCCCCTTCGGTCCTCTACAGGGGCGGTGGCGTCGCCTCCACCGCCGCTTGTTCCACAATGGCCGCCGAGCCCAGCGGGCTGACGGCACGTTTGCCCAACACCCGCGCCTCAGGCGTGTCGGCCTTGGCCCCGGAGCCGGCAACCACCGACCCCGGGTCCGCTTCTCCTCCTCCTCCCGGGAGTGCCGGGCTGCTTGCCAACGCCCCGGGCACCACCTCCACTACATCAGGAAGGTGGTCCAGGGGACCTCGCCCCACCTCGCCACCGTCATCCCTGTCCGAGGCCTCCGTCAACAGCGACGTCGACGGGGATTCCTCCAGTGGGAGACCCTCCTTCCTTTGTTGACGGCGGCGCTTATCCCGCTCCTCGCGCGCGAGGAGTTGCTTCGTGCGCTTCACCGCCTTGGCGTCTTTCCGCTTTTTCTGCACGTCGGCGTGCGCGCGGTTGATCGCCCGCCGCCTCACGTCCTCGGGAATGGGCGGAGGAGAGGAGCGCACGTCCCTCATCCCCTGCAGGAACGACGGACGCGCATAAGGAAACAAGGGGTAAGGGGAGATTGAGGAGGCTCAGAGGCTACAGCGGCACATGACTTACCAGCGAGAGGAACCCCTGCGACGGCCGCATCGCGATAGGGGTCAAGTTGCCGCCCCTCAGCTTCGCCTCTACCATCTCCCCCACCCGATGAAGAATTTCCTCGTCAGAAAGGGCAGAGGAGGACATCCGGGTGCCCTCAATGGGCTCACCCGGCTTCATCTCGAACAGCCGCCGGCGCCGAGCCATCAGCGGCAGCACCCTCCGGCGGTGGAAGGCGGCCACGACCACAGCCACAGTAAGACCGTGGCCCCATAGCCTCGCCAACCTGTCCAAAAGCGGCTGCAGCTTGGGCTGGTCGTCCTTGGGGACGCCGTACTTCCATCTCTCTGGGCAACTCTCCACAATCCGCCCAGTGTAAGGGGGAAGTCCTCCGTCATCGTTGTGGAGGTAGAACCAACTCGTGTACCACTGGCGATTGGAGGACGCGAGTTGGGCTGGGATATAGAGGTGCAGGCGGTCCTGACGCACTTGGAGAGTGCAGCCACCGGCCCTCGTCGCCTTCCTCTTACCCGACATGCCCGTTGGCTTGGTAGTATGCCCCACCCGGAATAGGTGGAGCCACAACTCCCAATGGGGAGCAATCCCCAAATACCCCTCACAGACGGCAACGAAGATAGCCGCCTGAGCGATGGAATTGGGATTGAAGTTGTGGAGCTCCACGCCGTAGTAGTGCGGGAGCGCCCGCATGAATCGGTCCGCCGGGACGCCGAGGCCGCGCTCGTGAAAGGAGACGAAGCTCATGACGTAGCCGTCGCGAGGCCTCGACTCTGGCTCGTCGTACGGAGCAATCCACTCTGGCCTGGTGGGGTCTGTCACCGGGCGAAGGAGTCCACCGTCGACAAGCGACTGAAGCATCTCCTCGGTGACGTCCAACGGGTCCCAGGGGTCCGCCTCGACAACGACGATGTCGCCGGCCATGGGTGCGATGGAGGAATCGGGTGCGGCGGTGAGTTTTTTCTCTCTCTCCCATGCTCTCGCTTTTTTCTCGCTTTCTCCCTAGGCTCGCTCTTCTCTCCTCTTCTTCCCGGCACCCGCTGCTCTAGCGACGGCTCGATGGAGGCGGTGCTAATGCAGGTAAGGTAAGACGAGGAGGGGCGAGACTCTTTGGGAATTTATGCAGGGAGGAGGCGAAATGAACGGGCGACGAAGTCGGGGAGATTCTCCCCTCGATCCGGCGCAGTTAACCACGAGCCGATTTCGCCGGCCCACGTGCCCACGTCTCCTGCATTAAATGCGAGGACAGTTACATCCCATCCACCATGTCACGCTCGGCCACTACAGCAGCAGGCGTCGTTTCATCTCCCCAGGAAACCACCTCAAAAGGCGCGCCACCCGTTGCCGAGCCAATGGGGAAGATATTCCCCGCGGCCTATTCCTTTCGTATGAAGGAACCAAGCTCTGAGCCTATTACGATCCAGGGGTTCGAAGGCTGGGCCCCAAAGGGTTTCGACAGTCGCCCCAGGATAACAGAGTCAGGGACGACCACGGGCGAGCCTATACGGGGCCGAGGCCCAAGCAAGCGAAACGCTTGGGACGCCCAAAGTCGTGTCCGAGACCGGAGGAAAGTCTCCGAATGGTATCCCACCGTAGGGAGGCACCGAGCCACCGAGGCCCAGCGAACGGCCTTGGCACCCACTAGAGAAATCCTCTGGTACTCTTGGAGTGTGTCTCTAGACCGCTAGCTGTCCTCTAGCGAACGGGGTACGGGCCTCCACTCGGACTACCCGATAACAGCTCACCGGAAGTGCCACTGCTCGTGCCCATCGAGGGTAGCGAGGCACATTCCACCCCTCCTTCCGAGCGAAAAGGACGCATGAGGGTCACACAAAAAGTCAGGGGAACCCCCGACGGCCTTCTCGCTCTACGCAGAGGCTAAGGGGCTCTTCCTGCAACCTTGCCGAGACCCAGCGACCCCGGCTCGCACTCAAAGGGGCTCGGCAAAACAAATCCTCCTTCCGAGCGAAAAGGAAGCGTGAGGGTCATACAAAAAGATAGGGGAGCACCTAACGGCCCTCTCACCCTATGCAGAGGCTAGGGGGCTTTTCCTGCAAATACGCCGAGACCCCACAACCCGGGCTCGCGCCCAAAAGGGGCCTCGGCAAACAAACCCTCACGCGCGAGGGGCGTATAAAAAGCTAGGGGAACTCCCGACGGTCCTCTCGCTCCACGCAGAGGCTAGGGGCTCTTCCTGCAACCTTGCCGAGGCCAGAATAGGCTCAGCAAACAAACCCTCCGTCCGAACGAAAAGGATATGTGAGGGTCGGATGAAAAAGTCAGGGGACCCCCGACCGCCCTCTTGCTCCAGGCGGAGGCTCGGGGGATCTTCTTGCACCCAAGACCAAGACAAACGGTCCTAGCCCACGCTAGAGGTTTAGTTAAAAAACACGATAAAGGGCACCGAGCCCATTACGGTCCAGGGGTTCGAAGGCTGGGCCTCCAAGAGGTTTCGATAGCCGCCCTAGGGCAACAGAGTCAGGGACGACTTCGGGGCGAGCCTACGAATGGCCTAGGCCCGAGCGAACAGTCGCTCGGGGCGTCCTAAGTCGTGTCCGAGACCGGTAGGGAAGTCTTCGAATGGGATCCCACCGTAGGGAGGCACCGAGCCACTGAGGCCCAGCGAACGGCCTCGGCACCCACTAGAGAAACCCTCTAGTACTCTTGGAGTGCGTCTCTGGACCGCTAGCCGTCCCCTAGCGAATGGGGTACGGGCCTCCACTCGGACTCACCCGATAACAGCTCACCGGAAGTGCCCACGCTCGTGCCCATCAAGAGTAGCCTGGCACATTCCACCCCTCCTTCCGAGCGAAAGGAAGCGTGAGGGTCATACCCAAAGTCAGGGGGACCCCTGACGAACCTCTCGCTCTGTGCGGAGGCTAGAGGGCTCTTTCTGCAGCCTCGCCGAGACCCCCGCAACCCGAACTTGCGATTATGGGCTCGGCAAATGCGATAAAAACCACTCGTTCAAACACGAAAATAAAAAAGCCCCTGGAGGAGTAACTCCACTCCTCCAGGGCCTCGGGGGCTACACCCGGCGGGTGCGCTCGCGCGCACCCACCAGAACCTCAAGAAACAAAACCCAATTCTTACGGTGCGGGGACAAACCAAGCCTCGGCAAACCCTCCGGGAGAGTGCACGCACTCCCCCGGAGGCTCGGGGGCTACTGTCGGGTACCGTAGAACGGGGTACCCCAAGCGAACATTAAAGAGGTCACTTAAGTCCCATCAAGAAACAAAGCAAGAAGGTAAGCCGTGGGCCCCTCACCCGCCACGTCCGAGCCCACCAGGCCCTCCGCTTCGCCTCGAGCCTCGCGCAGGAGGTCTCGGCGTCCTGACGCGATCTCCGCCTCGCGCGAGGCTCTCCACAGGAGGCCTCGGCAGGGAACACGATCTCCGCCTCGCGCGAGGCTCCCCACGGAAGGCCTCGGCAGGGGGTGCATTCTCCGTGTCGCATGAGGCCTCTCGCGGAAGGCCTCGGCAAGGAGTCCGATCTCCGTCTCGCGCGAGGCCTTGTTCTCCGTATCGCTCGAGACCGGCTCGTCCGCGGCCCGTCGCCCCCCGCCTCGGCCGACCTTCCCGACAGCACGTCATGTCTCATTAATACTTCAACCACTCCCGCAATCTCCGCCGGACGAGGGCTCGACGCCACAGAATGGCCAACGGGACCTGAGGTCGCATCAGCGCCATACCGGCTGGGACAGGGCATGGCAGGGATTACCGGCCACTGTGTTCTGACGTTGTGCCCACGATCAGCGCCCACACTACACTGTGTCCCACGATCCCCGCCTCGAAAACAACATCGCATGGACAACTTGGCCTGGGTCATCACCGCCTCCAAGCCGGCGCACTAGATCAGCCGCCCACTCGGGGCCTCGGCACTGTGCACCAAGGTCTTGGCTATCTCGGGGTTTGTGTCCGCCGAGACCCCAACTGCGGTGCAGCCTCGGCACCGACCAAGCCTCGGCCTCGCGCACAGTCCGTCCATAGCGGCTTGCACGTTCACCGCCGCACCCACTCCGAGGCAGCCCAGGGGCTCCCATGACGCACAGGGTCGGACGCGACCAGCACGTCGCCCCAATGCTCCAAGGACGGACCACTCCGACGACCACGCCGCCACAGGAATGGGCCACAGGGCTTGGACATGCCGCCCCTGTTGGCACGACGCCGCATAGTTAACACATGTACTGTCCTTGTCCTCGCTTCAACTATAAAAGGTGAGGACTTGGGCCACTTAGAGGGGACAGGAAAAAAGAGGAAGAACACCTTGGAACACACACACGCACGCACACGTCCCAGCCGCCTAAGAGCAACGTCTCAAGCGGCCTACGCGACACCTTGCCGAGACCTGGGACTAGCTCCCTCTCTCCCCTAGCTTGTAACCCCCTACTACAAGCACTTCGGTGCGAGGAATACAAGATCGATCTCTCAAACTAGACGTAGGGCATCGATTGCCCGAACCAGTATAAACCTTGTGTCTCTTTGCATCACCATCCAGGATTAGAGGCACGCAGTTCAAATTCACTAGTTGGTTGGTTGAGGACCCCCGGGTCCGAAACACCGACACCATTGTTTCAGTTTTTCATGACTAAACATGAAAGGATATAAATCCCTCTATCCCAAAATAAGTCTCACTATAATATTCATGTCAGTCAAATTTTTCTAAGTTTGAATAAATTTATAAGAAATATTAGCAATATTTATATCTAGAAATAAACTTATTATGAAAATATATTCAATGGTCTATCTAATTATATTAATTATGTACTATAAATATTAATATTTTCTTGTATATATTTGGTCAAAATTAAAAGTAATATTTAGATGAAGGGAGTATATATATGCGGTTAAATAGATACTCCATCCGTCTCACCAAGGATATCGTGGCTAGCTATGACAAGTACATGGCACGCACAATAGCATCATTTCCTACATAAAATGGCTGCATGTTGTCTATAGGACAAGACTACAAGAGCACATTGCATCCACTATCTCAAAAGAATTCCCATTTTGGCAATGCAAACCCCACGTATTTGTAGGAATCTTGACTAAGATGACGGCTTTAGAAGAAGCTCGTAATGAATGTGCATTCCTACAAATCGATATAGGTACGACTTAAGGGCACGTACGACCCATGTTTTGATTCCGTCTGCACGCACTAAACGATGCAAATTTGCCTGATTAAGGCCCGTTTAGATCCGAAATTTTTTAGGTTTTGGTTACTGTGGCACTTTGTTTGTATTTGGTAATTAGTGTCTAATTATGGACTAATTAGGTTCGAAAGTTTCGTCTCGTGATTTCTCACCCAACTGTATAATTAGTTTTTTTTCGTCTACATTTAGTACTCCATGCATGTGCCGCAAGATTCGATGTGACGGATACTGCGCAAAAAATTTTGGGTTTTGGAGAACTAAACGGGGCCTAAATGAAGAAAGAGAAGCTAGCCGTCGTCTGGCGAGGCGCCGGCCGTGGCTCGTGCTCTGATGTGATATCACCGCTCATGCTCTCGTTGTACAGATCCAGTGTGCACATGCTATGGTCAGTGAATGGTGTTCCGAGCCATGACAAGCTAAAATCCCCCCATCGTTAGGGCCTTGTTTAGATCACTTCCAAATTCCAAGTTTTTTTACTTTCTCTGTTGTTGCAGTGCCATCCCATCGTCAAATTTAAATGCTTGTGGACTCTCAAATAAAAAAATACTCTTGTTTGTATTTGATCAACAAACTTTTTATCAAGTTCACTAATATAAAAATAGAATCTCTCAAACTTTACTTTTGTTTTAGGAGCAGAAAAGTTTATATTATATATATAAATATATTACTGTACTCATGGTTTTAAAAAATATTGTAACCATGATCACCTTATGTATGTCTGATCTTTTTTTATCATCGAGCAATACAATGATATACATGAATCATATTTACACTTGATCATGACTATATACAGACATTAAAGAATTAACAGACAGCCAGACAAGCTCATACGGGTTGTACATGCCCTAACCGCTTGAACGATGTGCGTGGTAACTGTCCTCGATCCTACAAAACATATACCCATACGCATATGTTCTTCCTTTGTTTAAGATGAAAAGAGGGTTTTCTCCGGTTCCAAAGTGGAATTAAGCGACTTTAAATGCAGATTTAAGCTTAGTACTACATGTCAGCATCGGTTAGCAGTTAGCACCCATCGTGTTTTGCTATATATAAACTGTAGTATCTAGTATGACCCATGACCCATCCAGCATGTCAGCAAAAACTAGACCAACCAAAAACCTACTATTACACATGGTGATATGTGTCCCATTTGTTTGGCTGGTAAGCCATGACTGAAAATACTATTAGCTAATTTATTATGAAAAAAAATATTATTCGTTTGCTGAAAAAATACAGATTATAAGCCAAGCGAACATCAAGATTTATAAAGTTTGCCAGAAGAATAAGAATTATTGTTCTTCATCTGTCTGTTCCCCGGTCTACATGAGAGCTGGACCACCAAAGTTTTACAGTACACTGTTGCTCCAAATCCAATGATATGTTTGGCCACCTACGAGGCTACGACCGAGAGGCTACCAAGAGAATATTTCTAGGGTTCCCTTCCTTCCCCGCTGCTTTTGAGGTGATATATGCCTGCGACTTCATGATTGTCCTCCGCATACCCTAACCATTCCACCATCATCTTGCTAGTTGGTTGGTAAGGCAGGAGGGAAATGATCAGAGAGAGAGGACGATGCAAATCTTCTTTTCCAGCAAGCGTCCACTAGCTAGCTAGTTGCAACAGGAACAATGGGTGGGATTTTTCTGGTGACATTAACTGATGTACTCCTTTAACTAACCTAGCGCTCCAGTACGTCTTAGAAACTTATATTTTAGATATTGAAAATGTTGTAGATAAATTTATACTTACAACTAATGAAAATTGATTATCTTTGCCCCACTTAGATATCTTATAGTCTTTATTTGGTTATGATAAATTTACCGTATACTTTATATGTATTTCATCCATTGTATCGTACCCCTGTCTGTTTTAATATATATTTATTACTTGAAATCTTAGCTTAAGTTATATTAGTTCTTGTTGCATCTATTTCGTGACAATGTGACATCATGAATCTACATATTAGTATTCAACTTTTAATCTTAGTAGCTGTGGCAATATTTTTATCCAAGTCTTAAGTTCAAACTCTAGTGCTCATATATATTTTATCTTTTGTTCAAAATCCCTTTTACATTTTTATTAAAAATAAACTATAGGCTCTAAATCCCTTTTACATGCCTTCCTTGTGAAGATTAACATGGACGCACAGTTAGGGACACCTAATTAGTAATGGTAATGTGGTGATTATACTCTATCGAATTGATGGCCAGATACTTTTCTATTTTTTAGAATTTCTAGGATTAATCTTTTTTCTCTAGCACAAATCGTGAGGTCTAACGTCTAGTAATAGTACTGTTACTAATTAGCAAAGGTATTTTTTGCAAATATGAATTGGTGATAGAGATTTGACGCACTAATTAAACAAGGTATTTTTTGCAAATATGAATTGGTGATAGAGATTTGACGCACTAATTAAACTGGGCTAGCTGATTAAAGCTCTAGAGGGAGGCCAATGCCTACAGCAAGACCTTCATCCACCATCAACTGTGGCATATTAAGGGTCATAATATTGCCCCCCATCCCTAGCTCTCCAGGATATACTCTGCCTAGGTCAATGACACTACATACTGAAGTGTCACTTTTGTAAATCAACTCCCACATTTCTCAGGCCAAACCACTTTGTGAAAAGAAGTGAAGAAGACCTGGTAAAAAGCAGTGGCATGTACTTCCGTCCTAAAAAGGATGTAATTTTAATTCTATTCTTAGTTAAAAGATCTAAAATTTGACTAATTTTATAAAAGAGTATACTAATACTAATATCTATGTCCCCTTTTTCAATGAAGAATCTAATGATATTTTTAGTATCATAATTAATACTTTTTATATATAAATGTGGTCAAATTCATAATGTTTTTACTTTGTACTATGCAAGAATTGCATTCTTTTTTGGAAGGAGGATGTAGGTTTTAATTTTGTCCATATAATGATAAGCTACTCACTGGATTTTAGATGCATATAAGTACCGGTATAAAGTAATATTGCATACATTGAGTCAAAATCATAATTAGACACAATATAACTCAATAATCCAATCGTGCAATGGATTTAAGATCTCTAGCCGTCGCCGGCATCATCGTTGCTATGTTTCTTTTTAACTCCATGGATGCTCAGAGTACGTTGCATGAAACTAACGGTAGAGGACTGATAGCAGAGGCTACACCTGTCTAGACTCAAATTAAAACCGGATCCAAATCACATTAGGGAAGAGGTTTTTCTACATTTAGTTCACTATTATTGAAAGTAAACAGTGCCATGGATTTGTATGGTCCACTCGGATACACAATCCATTTGGCTAAGCATGTAATCATTAACTAGTGCCCTATATTCAAAAGAAGCCGGCTTGTTTGGCTTCTTTTTCAGCCGGAACAATGGTTTTCTCTCACAACATTCTAGTATAAACAGTGTTTTCCAGCATGACCAGTGAAAATTTTAACCCAACCGAACACCGCCGAAAAAGGCGCATGGTGTTGCACTTGCACCCGTATTGGCAGTAGCCATCAAATCAAATAGTATACTGCAGATAGGATCATATACAGAGTAATGTGAACTCGTCTTCAATATAGTTGAATATATGTACTCTTTACTTAAAACTGATGCAACTTTAGATGTATTCTTAGTAAAAACAATTTTAAGTGCAACCTAAGTTATTAAGAAAATCAATATTTGTTACTCCAATAGTTACTCCAGTTCCAAATTATAAGATGTTTTGACATTTCTAAATACATTGTTTTATTATGTATCTAAACATAGTATATATCTAAGTACATAGCAAAAACTATGTATCTAGAAAAACATAAAATGCCTTATAATTTGGAAAGGAGGGAGTAGATTATACAAATATTGTGGCAGAACCGTCCGAAATAGCATGCTTTCGGAGGCGCACGTCTTCCGCTAGACACTAAGCACCCCGAAAGTTGGCTACATCGGACGGTTCCATCGAGCACACCTAAAGAGAGAACTCGAAAAATCCACGTTTTTCATCCAGTATCCAATAATGAGGACGAGCTTACAATACTTAGTCCATTTCATATAACCAGGGTTCTCGGAAATACATTATTACAATACCAAGTTCAGAGTGCGGAATTTAAACAGCGAAATTGAAATAAACAACCAACGATAAGATACAAGGATCCATCTGTGCCCACCAGAAGAATCCTCCACACAACAGCCACTCCTCAAGCTACACCTACAACAAGGGTAAATAAACCCTGAGTACACAGTGTACTCACAAGACTTACCCGACTAGTGGAAATAATTTCTCGACTCCAAATGATATGATAAGCTTTATTGTTTGCTAGGTGTTGGTGCAGAAAGTGACCAACAAGTAAATATTTATAGTTTTGCCGCACGTTGTGATCGGAGGTGGCCTAGCACTCAATGACACAGGGTTTATACTGGTTTAAGCAACGTGCCCTACATCCAGTTTGAGTTGGTCGGTGACTTTATTCCTGAGCCCAGGTGCTCGAAGTTTGCAGTGGGGTTACAAACAAGAAGGAGAAAGATGGGGTACAAGAGGTTTGTTCGGACTTCGGTCGGAAGGGCCGAGAGCGATAGGAGCTCCGCTATGAGCTAAGTGTTTAAGCGTGTCCTTGAGGTTCAAACCTGGCGGTTCTGTAGTTGTGAACTAGTAAACTTGATCGATCTAATGAATCTGGAATTACCTGCCTGTTGGGAGAGAGTGCATCCCCTTTTATAGATGAAGGGGATGGCCTTACAAGTGAGTGGGAGAGAGTACGTATGCTTCTGAGCCTTGCTGCCCACGCCGGCGGGTACAGGATGATGGTAGGCGCCCACAATACTGTCGAATGTCAGATGCACGTAGGAGGTGGTGTTGTCTTCTCCGGGCATGGCAGACGTCGGCGTCTGCCACACTGTTGATACCTGAGGTAGGCAAGGGGTTTTTACCATGTTCGTCCGGTACGGTAAATGCCAGCGCCCACAACAATGTCGATGCCCAGAGGCATGTGGGAGTTAATGGCGCCCACAATACTGTAGAGAAAAATGTCGACGCCTACAACACTATTTATGTCAGGGAGGTTGCAGAATACTATTTCTGCAGGTGTACAGGGTACGGTCCCTGGTATTGTGGTTTGACTTGTGCGCTCTTCCTCGCTTTTTTCGTTTGTTCCCTGGTCCTTTCCAAGCTGGCGTCCCCAATCGGTTGGTCCCAGTCAATTCTGATCGTGCCAGTTGGAGACAAGCAGTGAGCAGGGTTTTTGAGTACCCCGGTCAGAGACGTGGGGTCAGAGTCGGAAGTAGTGTTTTGGCCAGGCCTTCCGGTCGGAGAGGTTGTCCGAAGGCGGGCTGGAGACCGAAGTGAGCCCTCCGGTCAGAGAGGTGGGCCGGAGTCAGAAAACGGGTGTTGCTCCTCCTCGGCCAGACCTTCCGATCAGTGATTGGATCGCCCTTCTGGCCTGTTGTCTAGATACTTGGGTCGAGCCTTTTGTAACACCCTCAGTGTTACGCCTTAATCAAAATATTAAACCATGTCATGAGCATCATGTTTATGTATTATTGCATGTGGTAAATGAGAAATTAAATTTTATTGCACTAATTCTCAAATTGAGCTCTAATTTATTCCTTGTCCAAGTTGTCCTTCCAGCACGTCGTCTCTCTCCACGTGAGAGCTCCATAGCCACAAAGTCAAATGATAAATTATTGTCATTCACTAATTATTAGCATACCACTTGGCAAGATTTTTATCTCCATCAATCTTGCGACGCGCCACTGTCATCTCTTGTTGTTCTAATTATTCCGCCTTTACTTCGCTTGCTAATCACCTTGCAAAATCATCAGTGCACGACGCGCTACCACTGCCATAGTGTGTCGCACACGCTACGCATTAATCTCACTCACAAGTTCGACCGGCGAGCATGCCGCTCGCTCACTGCTCTGCAAACACGGTGAACGCACCCTTTCCTCACGCGCACTGTAGCAGCAGGAGTTTCAACATGTCAGAATGGTACCAGTGCAGATTTTCCTCACGTCAGAACTGGAGCGGTGAAGATTTTCCATACGTCGACATGTAGCAGTGCAGAAAACACTGTTCACGCGTGGAAAACACTGTTCACCCGTGGAAAACATTGTTCACCCGTGGAAACACTGTAGCTCCACAGAAAACCACTGTTTGTCCGAGCAAACACGTCGTTCTCGCGGCGTTTTATTACCTTTAAGCAAGCTAGTTAGCCACTAATCTTACGACACGTCGCTGTCGCGCTTTTGCTTCTCCATTTCCTGCGTCTCCTGTCTTTAAAAGGATACGCCGAGCTATTTCGCTCCGCTGCTCACTTGCTTCTCTCAAATCAAGTTCTTCTGTTCTTGCCCGAGAGAGCCACGTCTATCGATTTCTCCCCAAGCTATAATCAGCTGAGGTAGCTAGTTTATAATTGATCTTCTTATTCTCTAATGTTTCCTTGACCTGTGGTCTCCTCCTCAATTAATTCCTTGACCTGCATAAATGAACCAGCACCCCACCGCCAAGCACGTTCAGCCCCAAAGCCCACTCCAGTCCTGACGTGCTCGTAAGTCCAAGACCACTCAAAGTTCATCCTTGAATTAATTCTCTCATGACCAAAGACCACACCACCGCACACGGCACGGAGCCAGAGGACAACCTTGCCAACTCGTTTCGTGCTTCTAGACTACCTAGCTTGTCATGACCACCCACAACCAGTGCTATATATGGTTCTGCTCCATTCCACGCAGGGCAAGCAATTGCTAAGCTCCCTGGTGTCTCTCCTCTTGCATTGCCTCCGCACATCGATCACCGTAGGTGGCACTTCATTCAATTCCGAGGTAGCTAGCCTGCAAGAATTCCTTCATTCTTCTTCTTTATTATTTTCTTGACCCGTAGTCTCATCTAGTAATTCTAGACCCACAGTCATGTGCAAGTCAACAAGTTCAATTGCGTGATTATCCTCCTCTAATAATATCATTTTCTTCATCTCTAGAGCTCATTTGAATTTATTTATTGATTGTGAAATAAATTTTGTTAGATTCCTAAATTCATGATCTATCTGTTAGTGTAATTAGTTTGTATAGTTCAGTGATACCTTTAGGGTTACTTTATTATTTTGAAATGCTTATTATGGTTATTTAGAGAATAAATTTTTATGATGCATGGTAGCTAGTGCACCTTGTTTTATTATATATATAGTAAATTGATATTAACAATAAGGATGCCTTTAGTTGCTAAGATAATACATGAAATGTTTCATACTTGTTTAGTGGGAATAATAGGTAACTTTGCGTATTAGTCATTAGAGTTAGCTTAGTAGCTTGGTAGATGTATTCTTATTTTAAGAGTTGCGGTTGCCTATATATTCATTATTGCATCATCATCACTGCATGCATATAGAGGACGAGCCACTGGAGATCGTGACCTTCGGCGAGCAGGAGTACGACGAAGTCGTCGAAGAGTACGAGGAGATCCTCGTGCAGGAGGACATTCCGGAGCCACCCGTCACTAACTTTGCTGACACCGCACCTGCCCAAGGCAAGCCCCGGTGCATAACCCCTATTTTTAAATGATCACTGAATATATTTATATGATATGCATTTACGTTACAGGCATTTTATGGAAGCTACATGCATAAATATATCCACCATGAGTCCTACTAGTACAGGTCGAGTAGCTGCTATGCTCAGGATGTCGGTAGTGTGAGTAACCTGTCGTTACTCGCAAATAGGTGATTAAACTATGATATCATGATGAAATAATGGAAAGGAAAATGGTGACCGGATAGGGATGTGGATTTGGTACTGGTGGGTGTGAGGGGTTGTGTCCTGCGGCCAACAGGGCATAGCCCGGTTACACTTTTTCCCTGTCTGTGTCGATTAAGGACCGGTCATTGCATATGACTCTAGGCAAGTCACAGATTATTGTCCCGAGCACATACTTGGGTATGGGCGCAGGGAAGGCTTGCTGCTCTCTTGTCGTGGATCCGGCTCTTTCCAGACCGACTGATGGGAAGAGGAGGTGGTGGAGGTCCTTGCACCGCACTGAGTCCGGGACTCAGAGGCGGGGGCTTGGAGTCCAAGTTTAGACGGGGACCTGGACACCCGGGACAGGAGAGTGGTGGGTTAGTCCTGCTTGTGCCTGGGGTACAAGCGGGGCATGTGTCTTCGGGGCACCCAGCTGGGCACATTGATTCGCGAATCGCCGGGTTATCCGGTACGGCTTGTCTGCGGTTTAGCACTGTAGTAAGAACTAGAAGTGGAAAAAGAGAAGGAACAGTATCGATTGCTCAACTCTTGCTTGAAAGTAGAACAGGTGCTTATATAGATTGACTAGATGAAAACTTAATACGGCTGATGATAATAATGTATCAATAAGGACTCACTATTAGTATTGCTTTTTGCGAAAAGAGAACCAGCAAACCATAAAGCCTAGCATATTCCTTGGAGTCGGAAAAGTATTCCCACTATCAGATAAGTCTTGCGAGTACATTGTGTACTCAGGGTTTATTTACCCCTATTGCAGGTGACGCTTGAGGAGTTCCTTGTGTGGAGGATCCATCTGGTGGGCTCAGACGGAATCCTCGTTATCTTATCGCTAGATGTTATCTTTTATTATTCCGCTGTTTATCATTCCGCACTCTGTATTTGGTATTGTAATAATGTACTTTTCAAGAAACTCTAATATATGAGATAGACTTGTGTTGTAACTCATTTTCATTATTGGATCCTTGGGAAAAATGTGGATCTTTCGGGTTCTCCCTTGGGGTGTGCCCGACGGACACCGCTCGCTGTAGTTACTTTCAGGGTGCTTAGTGTCTGATGGAAGACGAGCGCCTTCGTAAGTACGCTATTTTGGGTGGTTCTGCCACACCTTTGTTGGGAAGCCGGTCCACGAGGGACCCTAGGTTTATGAACCCGACAGGAGCCCCCGAGCCCCCGGGCGATTTGGGTAGAATCATCTCGGGGATTTTTGTCTTAACAGCGAGTGCGCATGAGCGCACTCGCGGGCGTAGCCCCCGGGCGATTCGGGTAGAATCATCTGGGGGTTTTTTCGTGTTGCTAGCGGGGGAGGTTTTCGTTTCGTCAGCGGGTGCGCGTGAGCGCACCCGCGGCTGTAGCCTCTGGGCGATTTGGGCAGAATCGTCTGGGGGTGTTTGTCAGCGGTCGTGTGTGCATGTTTTTTAGTTGAGACGGAGTCATCAACCAAGGCGTCGCTGCGTAGTCGAGACGGTTAGTTTTGAGGGATTGGGTGAGATGGAGCTCTCGGATCCTAGCGTCGATGCGCGCCGTGGGACCGGGCGAGGCAGTTAGTCTTAGGGATCGAACGAGATGGAACTCACGGGTCCTGGCGTCGGTGCACGTCGTGGGATCGGGCGAGGCAGTTAGTCTTAGGGATCGGACGAGATGGAACTCACGGGTCCTGGCGTCAGTGCGTGCCGTGGGATCGAGCTTGGCAGTTAGTCATAGGGATCGGACGAGACAGAACTCATGGGTCCTGGTGTCGGTGCGTGCCATGGTATCAGGCGAGTCAGAGTCATGGATCCTGGCCTCGGTGCAGCCCGCGTAGCTGAGGTAGTTAGTTAGTTAGTTTTAGGGATCGGGCGAGCCAGGGCTCGCGAATCCTGATGGGGCGAGTTTAGGGTCACAGACCTAGGCGCATTTGGTGTGCAGTCAAAGCATAGCTGAATGGGGTGAGTTCAGGGTCGCAGACCTAGGCGTTTGGTGTGCAGTCAAAGCGTAGCCAGATGGGGGCGAGTTCAGGGTCGTAGACCCGGGCATTTGGTGTGCAGTCGAAGCGTAGCCGATGGATGGGGCGAGTTCGGGGTCGCAGATGTGGGCGTTTGGTGTCTTGAGCCCCTGAGCCCTGTTGGGCTTTTGGTAGGGGTTGGTTTGAGTTGTGTGCGTTACCCCATCCTTGGTTTCTCACAACCGGAGGGGTTGAGTTTTGTCCCTTGTCCCGATCGTTTGGGCTCGAGTGACGCGCTCGGTGAGTTCGCTAATAGGTATGATCGAGTGGAATCTGGGTCCGTCGTTTGTGACAGGGTCGGCATAGCCCTCTTGTGACACTCCACAGCTCCTTTACCTGCAACCCGATAGATGCCTGGGTCATTGCGGAGACCGACCCTAGTGGCCTAATGGCCTCCCCTTGATGGAGATTCTGTGGGCTTGGTAGAGGCTTAGGATCGAACGAGAAGGTTGAGATGACCCTATCTGCTAGACTGGGCGTGGGCTGCATGGGGCTCATCTATGTTTTTCTCCCCTGGCTCCATTTGACGTGGGGTGGCTTCGAGCCCTTCGTGGGCCAGCCTTCGAACCTCGGTCGATCGTTGCTCATGTCGAATGAGGCAACTGCCACTTCATGACGCAACATGAAGCGTTGTGATGCATTTCGCTGCATGTGCGATGCTTAGTTCTCGAGCCCCCGGGCGGTTCAGGGCCCGAATTGTCCAGGGGGTACGGGCGTATGAAATGAATATGTGTATGGATGTATGAAATGATTATAAAGAAATAGAGGGGATCAGTAGTGTTACCTTTAAAGGTGGCAACGGGTGTGGTGCCCGCGGATACTACCTTCTTACGCCCACACCCGCCAGCTACATCTCTCGCCCGCGCCCGCGACCCGCCATGGGCAACAAACCACGCCCGCGCCCTCCATCCGCGGGCATGCCCGTGTGCCCGCTAGGTTGAGCATATACATAAATCATAGTGCATTACAAGAGATATGAAGATACATATTCACAACAAATCGTGTATATATACATATATTTGCTTGTAGGTCCCACATGTCAGACCTATGGAGCGGGTCTGGCGGATAAGCGGGCGAGGATAGCAAATTTCTTTGCCTGCGAAGAACTATCCTCTGGGTTCAGGATGGTGCCCGCGCTCGTGCCCGCGGGCAAGAAGTGGTGCCCGTATCCTTGCCCATCGGGTTCCATGCCCACGGGCATGCGGGCATTCTATGCCCATTGCCATCTTGAGTTACCTTGATGACTCGAGTGATGGGGTTTGAAGAGCTCCGGTCAGAAATGTCCGACCGGGACCTATGCTCGTCGTTCATGACGGAGTTGGCATGTCCTACATGGGGCATCCCTTTGCTCCTTACCTATCCCTCGGTGTGTTTTCCTGAGCCGTTTGATCAACTTTTAGGAAGCCCGATGGTCTCTCCTGGCGGAGATCCTGTTTTTGGTTTTTTTTCTAAGTTCCGCCTGGGGAAGCGGAGGGTCACCTACGTGCGGTGGTGCTTTGGTTCTTGTGCCCGTCATGCGGTAGTGGTTGGCATGTGGTAGTGGTGGGCCATGCCTAGGCCACATCCTGTCTGATCAGGCACCGTTCCATCGGGCAAGACACGTCTTATCGATCAAGGTGCGTCCCATCTGCATTAAATGGGAAAGGGAGAGGGTTTTTTGCTCTGCCATTTCATCTCTCTCGATCAGCGTGCCTTCCCCAACTGCTGCACCCTTTTCCATAAGTAGGAGGAGGGAGAAGGTTTTCACCCTGTTCTTTCACCTATTCCTCATATGCCGCCTCCTTTTCCTTTTCCTTCTTGCCGAGAGCGTTCTTGAGAGCCGTGGTGGTTTCTAGGAAAGAAAAGGGAGAGAAAGAGGGAGAAGAGAAAAACTCACAAATCCTTTTGTGATCTCAGAGCAAAATGTTGGACTGGAGGTCGTCCATGGTGAGGGAGTCGGTGTTGAAGGCCTTTGCCATGAAGGAGTTTCTGCCACCGAAGGAGGTGGCGCACTGGAGGGCTCCCGGGAGGGAGGAGTTTCCGCAACCTCGGCCCGATGAGGTGGTTTCCTTTCTCACCTTCCATGAGCATGGGTTAAGATACCCCGCGCATTGGTTTCTGCGCGGACTCCTCAATGAGTGGGGTCTAGAGCTGCAACACCTCAATCCGATGGGGGTGCTGCACATCGCCGGCTTTGTCACCGTTTGCGAGGCCTTCCTCGGGATGGAGCCGCACGTGGATTTCTTCTAGAAGTTGTTCTCTAGGTGAGCTTTGCCGGTGGGGAATCCACCCGAGGTCGCATTGGGGGGGGGTTTGCCCTGTAGAGGAAACTGAGCATGGAAGGCTCGTATCCCGTGTACATCCCCTATGACTCCAATCAGGGGTGGCACGGGGAGTGGTTTTACATAAGGAATCTAGCGGAGGCGCTGTTCCCGACGTTCACCGGTGGGAGGCCAGAGAAGCAAGATAGTTGGTCGTGGGGTTGTGCCCATCGGGAGAAGAAGGTGGAGATCATCGAGGAGGAGCTCCGGAAGCTCGTGCGACACAGCCTTGATGGCGTGCGGGTCTTCCACACCCTCTACTGCCACCGGGTTACGCCGTTGGTGGAGAGGACACAGCCGATGTGGAAATACAACGGCCCGATGGACCTAGACCATGTGTCACTAGAGGAGCTGCCGAACAACGAGGTCTAGAGTCACCTTAACAGAGTGATGCAGCTGAAGCCCAAAGAGAAGGTTGATGAGAAGCCCACACCTTTCAACTCCACGATCATGTCCCGACTAGTATGCTCCCTTCTATTTAGTCCGTGCCTCTTCCTCTGCTTTCCTATTTTTTGATTTCGAGCCACATGTTCCATAGGGACTTGGAGTTTATAAGTCCCGGCCGCACCTTCCCAAGGGACCGAAGGGTGTGGCTCGGCAGGCTGCCTAGAAGGAGGTGGCAGATGCTAGGAAGAAGAAGAGAACCAAGGAGGTTCAGCGAAAGCAAGAGAAGGAGCAGGAGATCGCCCGGCATGTGAAGGACAGGGAATGTAGGAGCGACGTCAAGTCGGAGCTCGAGTCAGAGGATCCTACAGATGTGGATGACATGGTTTTCTCCGAGGAGGAGGAAAGTCAGGAGGTCGTGCCCAGCACATGAAGGACAGGGAATGTAGGAGCGACGTCGAGTCGGAGCTCAAGTCATAGGATCCCACAGATGTGGATGACATGGTTTTCTCCGAGGAGGAGGAAAGTCAGGAGGTCGTTGTGACCTCGGTGGAGCGCCGTGACCCTACGACGATGTCTGCTGGTGATGAACAGGAGGCGGAGAGGCACATGGTGGTTCCTGTGCTAAGGAAGCGTGCGGCAAGCGCAGATGCCGTCAGCAAACGGGAGGCAAAGCGGACGCGGTCACCATGCTGCTCGGTGGCGTCGCCGGTCCCATCGCCGCCTGCTATGGACGCGGCTGAGGAAGCTGGGTGGTCCGAGGAGTGGGCTAGCACCCGTACGTTGCCAGGACCGGTGTCGGCGCATGACTCGTAGTCGGAGGATGCCCCACCTGCTGCTCTAGTCGGGGCATCCCGAGCCGAGGGTCGCGATGACCCACAGGCCGGGCAGGAGTCGGTTGGGACGACTCCACCCCTGGCTAAAGTGAGGGGATGTGGGTCATAGCCTAGGAGCGGTCCTTGCCCTACAGGCCCATCGACATCGAGTCTTGCCTTCAAAGTCATGCCGCTTACCTCCCGGTATGTTTTTTCTTTGTTTCTTTTCGATCTTTTGCTGTTGAGTTTTTTGGGGTATGACTTACCTGCACTTTTTTGTCAGCGACTGGGCGATGACGGGGTTGAGCATCACACCAACTCCTATGCAGGAGACTTGGAGGCCCACCCTGCAGCGTGTCACGGCGAGCGACGGGGGGAATAGGGTGGTGGTGGCAAACACTTCCCTTCAGGGGGTGGTGCCCCCTGGGTCGATCGCTAGTATAGTGGCAGTGGCGGTGGCGGTGGTGGCGGGGATCCTAATGCTGATGGTGGAGGTCATGTCAGAGGTAACTCTCACGGCCCCTCCTCCACTTGCTGTTGTGGAAGAGGAGAGGGAGACCGAGCTCCCTGCCTTAGCGGGTGGAGGGTTGCATGGCTCACCCTTGTGGTCGGAGCCAAAGGCGCTGGGGGGAGACACGGCCAGGATGGAGTCAGAACGCCCGGCGATGGCCCACGCAAACGAGGTGGTGGAGATCCCATCAGACGACGAGGTGGATGACATGGTGGAGCTGCCAGTGTTGTCACGAGAGCTGGCGATGGTTTAGTCGAAGGCTGGGCCCTCCCATGGGCTGCCAGAGGGTGACCTAGAGTGGCCCTCCCCCGAGGACCCAGCAAAGGTGTGGTTCGTCCTTCGGGATTCCCAGGAGTGTCAGCTTTGGGACATCCTTGGGGGGAAAGGACTTGCCACAGTGTCTGAACTCGCTAACATGTCCTTAAAGCTCGAGGATGCCTAGGAGCGGGTTAAGTCTGCCCAGTAGTTAGTCTAGGTCGACCTACAGCTCACCGCGGAGGTGAGTTTCCTATATTTGTCCTTGACCTCTGAATATCTTGTTGGTTGCCTCAGCATGCTTGCTTTTCGTAGGGTCTAAAGGAGATGTCATCCCATAAGTCCTGCTTCCTTTGGATGGAGCATGCCTAGGTGGCTAAGCTTGAGCGTCAGCTAGATTCCGCCCACCGCGAGTCCTAGGACCAGGCACCCGAGGCGACCGCGGTGCGGGCAGAGGGACAACATGTAGTAGAGTGGCCGACCGCCGCCAAGCGCGGGCTTGAGGTGGCGAAGGCCTGCCAGGCAGAGATCAAGGTAGGGTTACAGACATCCTTGGTAGACACCGAGGCGGCACTCCAAAAATCCCTGGAGACCCTTGAGTCAGAGCGGAGCACCTTGGTGTTAGAGCGAAACACCCTAGAGTTGGCACGGAAGGCCCTGGAGTCGGAGCGGAAGGCCCAGTCAGAGGCAGACTGGGAAGTCCTCGCGCTTCATGGCCGGGTGATGGGGACGGAGGAGGCGAGCGCCCCGCTGCGCGAGCAGGTGGCCCGGTAGGCGGAGGAATTCTACACCCTTGAGAAGTTCCACCTCGGTACGTACCCTTTTTGTTTTTTATCATGTTGGTTTCTTCCTTCAGCCTATTTCTGAGCTTGTCTCCCTTCTCTTAGAGCTAGGCGGAAAGGTGAAGTCATTGGAGTGGGACCTGGAGACGGTCAAGGCAACCTTTAGCTGGAATGTAGTGGAGCTGGCCAAGTCTCGTGAAGAGCGACGTGCTCTTGAGGGAGAACTTGACCAGATCCACAATGTTGCCCAGCTTGTGGTCTCGGAGGTCTTTGGGTCGGCGCCAAGTACTAGCGCGCCCGCTGTCTAGCTGGCGGAGGTCCCGGATGTGGTCTAGGACATTATCACAAGTGGGTTGTTCTATGGAGCCTCGGGGGTGTTGACCTTGGTGGCAACGTACCACCTGAAGTTGAACTTTGCCACTATTTGTAGTGGGTATGCTGACGGCTTGAGCACGGAGGACATCCAAATGCTCGAGGAGAGCTTGCTGCCGCACGCAAGGTTGGTGGTAGAGAAAGTCTCTACGCAGTGGGTGATGGACGTCCGCCGTGAAGACATGGCCAGAAGCGTGCGTCAGGAGGGCGTTGCCCAGCCTATGGATGGCACGGAGCCTAGGTTGGAGGTGGGTATCACCCCGACTCTAACCAAGCCAGATGTCGTCCTATTAGGGAGTGGGTAGCCTACGCCCTCACCGGTCGTATCGACAGCAGATGCCATCGAGCCACCCCAATAGTTTGTAAAGTATAAGAAGTTTAGTAGATGTAAAAAGATTAAGTTCATGGGGGAGCCCCTATGTAAATGTTCTTCTGTACTTAATGACTACAGTCGGTTTCATTTTTTGTGATAGAGTCACTCCATTTGGGGAAGCTTGTCCCTTTCATTCCTTAGTTTTCCCTTATCATAATTTTGTTTTTTATTCTTTCTTTCTCGTATTTGCCCATTCTTCCTGTAGGCTACAACCTTAGCAGCCCAGGGCGTGGCCCGCGAGGCTCAGCTGCTTGTTACCATAAGAAAGGTGGGGTGCGGTCGGTCGGAATGTTTTAAAGCAAAGCTACGTAAGGCAAATTAAAGAAACGAACTACCCTTTTGTTTGGGTAAGGAGTTTCACCATATGATAGTAAACAAAAAAGAGAGGTAGTAGTGTACCCTCATGGAGCCCCCGAGCGACCCGAGCCAAAAAGTGTTCGGGTCGGGGTGCTCTTATAGGAGCAAACGCTAAGTAAACAATGGTAAGAATGAAATTTAGGGGAAGAAAAAACGGCATAGTTGTTCTAAGCGTTCGGTGAGAATGTCGTCGTTGTCGTCCTTCAGTCGGTAGACGTTCGGTCGGATCACTTCAACCTTCAATCATCCGGATCCTTGCCTGCTATGCCCCCTTTCTTGGTCGCTGCTTCTTTGCCTTTTTCTGCCTTTGGCCCGCCGGCCTATCATAGAAGGCGCTTGAGGAGCCCGTAGTCCTTGTAGAGGTGTTTGATGGGGTAGGTGTGGTTGGTGCACAGGCTCTCCATGAGTTCATGGAAGTGGCCCGGAAGGTCCTACTGGGGGTGCTTGTCCGTGTGATCAGTCATGGTGACCAACATGGAGTAGGGCGGTTGGCAGCGATCTTTTCTATTCTTTTCCCCTTCTGCGTGGAGGGGCCTTTGTCCTGATCCTAGCGCTTGGCCTTGCCTTTGCCTCGGCCTCCGTTGGAGCACGGCGGGAGTGACACTCGCTGGAGGCGTTGGACAAAGGTCCGTAGTCCCGAGCCATTAGGGCTGGGACTACGGTCGCTGCTGTGTGCGTCTCGGTTCGGCCTGAGCTACGCATAGACAGGTGGTCGGTGTGGAGCTGTCGTCAAGTCAAGATGAGGCGCAAGTGCAACCTCTTGAGCCACGCTCGGCGGTTGTAGCGGTGAATGGGTGGAGCGACTCGTCTGCTGTGTCCCCATTCCCCTGGTGGGGAGTGAGGCCGTGAGTCGGTGTCGCGATACGGAGCTCTCCACTTGTTGAACGGCGGCGGTCTCCACTAGTGCTCGGAGGTTGCGGTGGATCGCCTGTTCCTGAGGATCGTTCGGCTCAGGTAGGCCACGTAGAAGCATTGCCGTAGCGCCGATGTTTCGATTGGCCTGAGCGAAGTGTGGGAGATCATTTCCCCTGTCCATGGTGTTGTGCTGGACCCAGCGGGCGCAACCTCGGGCACCGCTCGCTGGTCTATGCACACAGGTGGTGCATCGAGTGCGCTGGCACAGTTGATGGCTGGTGTAGTCACTGTTGTCGTAGTTCCTAGCCGTGCCCCCGTGTGAGCTCGAGGGTCTCCATACAAGGGTCTAGAGGGGTGTGAGTCTGTAAGCACTCTGTTACTATCGGTGGCTGTCTCGGAGTGTCCACCATACCGCACTCCCCAGGATGGACGGTGGCTACGCACCATGTCGCCGATGTTGGAGCCATCACTCTCAACATCGTCATCCATGAGGTCGAGGAAATAGGTGGGAGCGTAGCTCGTCATCCCCATGAATTCGAACATGAGAGAGAGCGGCGCAGGCATCCTTTAGAGCCCCCGGGCATATGCGTCCGTGGGAGACGCGAGGCCGTAGAGGAACCGGTCGTATGGCGGTCGCGGCGGGGGCAACGGGGTCCCTTCGGGTGATCGACGGAAGATAGAGAATAGCAAGTAAATAACAACATATACATTACTTACAGCGGGGTTTGAGTAGAGAGTTTGCTCGAAATGAAGCACGGATGCCTCGTTGTTGAAGTCGTGCATCCCAGAGTTGATGGGGGGCGCCCCTTCGACGGGTGCCAGAACGAGTGTCTACTCGCGGAGGTGTAGTACGCCGAGTCGGTCGGCGACGAAGTCCCCTTTTTTAATGAAGAATCTAATGATATTTTTAGTATCATAATTAATACTTTATATATATGTGTGGTCAAATTCATAATGTTTTCACTTTGTACTATGCAAGAATTGCATTCTTTTTTGGAAGGAGGATGTAGGTTTTAATTTTGTCCATATAATGATAAGCTACTCACTGGATTTCAGAAGCATATAAGTACCGGTATAAAGTAATATTGCATACATTGAGTCAAAATCATAATTAGACACAATATAACTCAATAATCCAATCGTAGAATGGATTTAAGATCTCTAGCCATCGCCGGCATCATCGTTGCTATGTTTCTTTTTAACTCCATGGATGCTCAGAGTACGTTGCATGAAACTAACGGTAGAGGACCGATAGCAGAGGCTACACCTGTCTAGACTCAAATTAAAACCGGATCCAAATCACATTAGGGAAGAGGTTTTTCTACATTTAGTTCACTATTATTGAAAGTAAACGGTGCCATGGATTTGTATGGTCCACTCGGATACACAATCCATTTGGCTAAGCATGTAATCATTAACTAGTGCCTTATATTCAAAAGAAGTCGGCTTGTTTGGCTTCTTTTTTCAGCCAGAACAATGGTTTTCTCTCACAACATTCTAGTATGAATAGTGTTTTCCAGCATGAACAGTAAAAATTTTATCCCAGTCGAACACTACCGAAAAAGGCGCATGGTGTTGCACTTGCACCCGTATTGGCAGTAGCCATCAAATCAAATAGTATACTGCAGATAGGATCATATATAGAGTAATGTGAACTCGTCTTCAATATAGTTGAATATATGTACTCTTTACTTAAAACTGATGCAACTTTAGATGTATTCTTAGTAAAAACAATTTTAAGTGCAACCTAAGTTATTAAGAAAATCAATATTTGTTACTCCAATAGTTACTCCAGTTCCAAATTATAAGATGTTTTGACATTTCTAAATACATTGTTTTATTATGTATCTAAACATAGTATATATCTAAGTACATAGCAAAAACTATGTATCTAGAAAAAAATAAAATGCCTTATAATTTGGAAATGAGGGAGTAGATTATACAAATATTGTGGCAGAACCACCCGAAATAGCATGCTTTCGGAGGCACACGTCTTCCGCTAGACACTAAGCACCCCGAAAGTTGACTACATCGGACGGTTCCATCGAGCACACCCAAAGAGAGAACTCGAAAAATCCATGTTTTTCATCCAGTATCCTATAATGAGGACGAGCTTACAATACTTAGTCCATTTCATATAACCAGGGTTCTTGGAAATATATTATTACAATACCAAGTTCAGAGTGCGGAATTTAAACAGCGAAATTGAAATAAACAACCAACGATAAGATACAAGGATCCATCTGTGCCCACCAGAAGAATCCTCCACACAACAGCCACTCCTCAAGCTACACCTACAACAAGGGTAAATAAACCCTGAGTACACAGTATACTCGCAAGACTTACCCGACTAGTGGAAATAATTTCTCGACTCCAAATGATATGATAAGCTTTATGGTTTGCTAGGTGTTGGCGCAGAAAGTGACCAACAAGTAAATATTTATAGTTTTATCGCAGGTTGTGATCGGAGGTGACCTAGCACTCAATGACACAGGGTTTATATTGGTTCAGGCAACGTGTCCTATGTCTAGTTTGAGTCGGTCGGTGACTTTATTCCTGAGCCCAGGTGCTCGAAGTTTGTAGTGGGGTTACAAACGAGAAGGAGAAAGATGGGGGCTACAAGAGGTCCGGTCAGACTCTGGTCGAAAGGGCCGAGAGTGATAGGAGCTCCGCTATGAGCTAAGTGTTCAAGCGTGTGCTTGAGGTTCAAACCTGGTGGTTCTGTGGCTGTAAACTAGTGAACTTGGTCGATCTAATGAATCTAGAATTACCTACATGTTGGGAGAGAGTGCATCCCCTTTTATAGATGAAGGGGATGGCCTTACAAGTGAGTGGGAGAGAGTACGTATGCTTCTGAGCCTTGCTGCCCACGCCGGTGGGTACATGATGATGGTAGGTGGCCACAATACTGTCGAATGTCAGGTGCATGTGGGAGGTGGTGTTGTCTTCTCCGGGCTTGGCAGACATCGGCGCCTGCCACACTGTTGATACCTGAGGTAGGCAAGGGGTTTTTACCATGTTCGTCTGGTACGGTAAATGTCGGCGCCCACAACACTGTCGATGCCCAGAGGCATGTGGGGAGACCTTATTGTATGGGAGCTAATGGCACCCACAATAGTGTAGAGGAAAATATCGACGCCTACAACACTATTTGTGTCAGGGAGGTTGTAGAATACTGTTTCTATAGGTGTGGAAGGTACGGTCCCTGGTATCGTGGTTTGACTTGTGCGCTCTTCCTCGCTTTCTTCGTTCGTTCCTCGATCCTTTCTGAGCGAGCGTTCCTGGTCGGTTGGTCCCAGTCGGTTCTGATCTCGCCAGTTGGAGACAAGCAGTGAGAAGGGTTTTTGCATACCCTGATCGAAGACGTGGGGTAAGAGTTGGGAGTAGTGTTTTGGCTAGGCCTTTTGGTCGAAGAGGTCGTCCTGAGGCGGGCTAGAGACCGAAGTGAGCCCTCTGGTCGGAGAGGTGGGCCAGAGTCAGAAAACGAGCGTCGCTCCTCCTTGGCCAGACCTTCTAGTCATTGATTGGATTGCCCTTCTAGCCTGTTGTCTAGATACTTGGGCTGAGCCTTTATTGGGAAGCCGGTCCATGAGGGACCCTAGGTTTATGAACCCGACACTATGTTTCCTTTTTGCGAAAACCATTACTAGTAGTGAATCCATAGGTATGTGTTTTATTTGCAGTCATGATTAGTTCATTAGCTAACCATTCTATGTAAGCACATGTTCTACTTTCAAGCATGAGTTGAGCAATCAGATCCATTCATCATCCTTCATCTTCCAGTTCTTACTACGGTGCTAGATCATAGCCAAGTCATACCGCATCACGCGGTAATTTACGAACCAATATATCCCAGCTGGGTACCCTGAAACACACATCCCACTTGTACCCTAGGCACAAGCAAGATCAAACCACCACTCTCCTGTCAAGGGATCCAGGTCCCCGTCCAAACTTAGACTCTAAGACCCCACACCTGAGTCCCAAACTCAGTGTGGTGCTTAGACCTTCACCATCCCTGCTCCCAAACAGTCAGTCTAGAAAGTGCCAGAACCCACGACAAGAGAGCAACGAGGCTTCCTGCTCCCATAAGCAAGTATGTGCTTAGGATAATAAGTCTGTGACCTGACTAGAATCCACAACAACAGACGGTCCTTAACCGACACGGATAGGGAAAATAGTGTGACCAAGCTATGTCCCGTTGGCTGTGGGACATAACCTATTACACCCACCAATACCCGTACCATATCCCTGCTCGGTCTCCATTTTCCTTTCACCATTTTATTATGAGAACAGTAATAATAATTACCTACTGTGAGTAACGACAGGTTACTCACGCTACCAAAAAACCTAAGCATAGTAGCTACTTGACCTAAGCTAGTAGGACTCATATGTAGGTATATTTATGCATGTAGTTTCAACAATAAGCCTGCAACGTAAATGCACATCACATATATATATATATATATATATATATATATATATATATATATATATATATATATATATATCGAGTGATTATTCAAAATAAGGGTTATGTATCGGGGCTTACCTTGGGTAGGCGAGGTGTCAACAAAGTCAGTCACTGGTGGCTCTAGGGCTTCCCTCCTCTATGAGAACCTCCTCCTTGTACTCATCGATTACCTCCTCATACTCCTGCTCACCCGCGATCACGAACTCCACCAACACGTTCTCTACATGCATGCAATGATGATGCAACACTTAGTATTACGACAACAGCAACTCTTAAAATAATAATACATCTACCAAACTGCTAAGCTAACTCTCACGACTAAGATGCTAAGCTACTTATCATTTTCACTAAATAGGTATGAAACATTCAAGTATTATCTTAGCAACTAAAATGCATTTCTTCTTTTATTAACGATTTAATGTATATTAAAATGAGGAGCACCTAACTACCTTATTTCTTGGTCTATTCTAGGGCCACCAAAATTACAGTGAGCACATAATAATATAATGAACCTACTGTAAAAATTTCATGAACAAAACTATTACCAAATTACCACAAAAATTCCTACAAATATTAACCTAAATAATGTTAAACACTCTCAAATGATTTAATAAGCCTTAGCATCAACTCAGACCTGCATAATCTAGTCATACCATCAGATAGACAATATTTTTAGAAACTCAACAAAATTTATTTCATAATTTTTGGACACCTATGCAAATGGATATTAATTTTTAAAGTTCAGCTCAGAAATTAAAACATAAAGCTATTTCTAAGTCCATAAGAAAAGGAAAAATGAATTCACCAGCGCGGCCCACAACCACGTAGACTCGGCCCACTTGCGTGTAGCGTGCGCATGCACAGCCCACACGCACGGCCCATGCACACAGGCCGGCCCACAGCGGGAGACAGCCCGCGTGCTGGCGCTTTTGCAGGGATGCCCCTACACTACCTAGTATTCGCACGACGTTGTTCGCACTATTCCTATAGACAACAACTTTACAAGAACACCCTCGCAATCTCCCTCCTTTACAATGATATGGTCCTCAGCCATCCCAGCACGCGCCGGCGTGGCGAGCAGTGGCACTAGCGCTTGCACCGGCCACATGGGACCCACGCTGACCTATCTACGAGGTCGACGCTCACCTAGGGTTTGATGCAAAGCGATGGGTGGTGGCTGCATGAACTGAGACACAGTAGAAGGGACTCTCCACGATGGTGGGCACCCTACGGCAATGGCGATGGCGTTCCGGTGAGCCACAGTATTAACAAGGCAGTAGGGATAGCGGGTGAGCAACAGGGACTCACCACTGACCTAGCAGAGGTGATTGTTCGGCCCGAGATGCCCCAAGCGAGCCTGACCACATGCACGTGGTGAGCTCGACGGTGAACCACAACGACACGGCCGTGCTAGCAGTGAGGAGGCAACGGTAGAGTTGCGGCTTAGGTGCACACGACGAGGAGGGGTTCTAGGTAGGGCTAGTGGTGCAGCTAATTTGGCTTGAGATGTTAAGGAGGAGGCTAGCCACAGTGAGGGCGGTGATAGGTCTTAATGGCGCGGTGGTGGGGCGAAGCTCCAAATTGGAGTTTGACCTTGCACGGTTCAAGTCTGGGTAGGGGCAGGCAGCGAGAGGATGTGAGAGCACAGGTGTAGGCACGTGGAATTGATGGGGATGGCTTCTCGCATGCAGGCGGGCTGGCGTGGCTCGGCGGTGGCAGCAAAGAAAAGGATAGGGGAGGGGCGGGAGACGGTAGGGACGTAGTCAAGGCTCGGCCTGTGCTTGCTTGGCGGGACGTGGTTGACACGACCGGAGCGACCATGACCGACACTAGCCGACGACACACGCTCGAGGTTGGCATGGCCCACACGCCGTAGTACCATAAATGGCATGGCGACGGCGGTTGGGCCTTGTGCGTGCAGCGTCCAGGCGGGCTAGTGGCGCAGCACAGCGATGCAACGGCAGCGCCAGCGGCGTTGTCATGGCGCGACACAAAGGGCAGCAGGAGGGGGCAGCGCGACGTGGTGAGTCGGGCAGCCACGGCTCCACGCGGTGGCAGCCTGAGGCGGCCAGTGAAGTGGCCAGAGCATGGGTAGCTCTAGCCGGCCAGCGCGCGATTGTGCGCACCGAAAGCCACAACGTCGAGGCCGCTCGGCATGGTGATCGCGTCCAGCCAAGAAAAACAGCTCGGGAACACGCTGTGCATGGATTTTAAAGTGTTCAAAACAACTACACAGTTCATCCAATCCCCAAACCACCTTCACTACTCTAAAGAGGGCACCTTAGGCTATCAACAATAGCTAAAGAACGACGCCACTCCTAAACACAATTTTACAGAATAAATTACCAAACACAGCTTTGCCAATCTGTTTTCAGACTTAAGAAATTGACCAAGTCTTGAGTTGGGTTTGCTTCAAGTTCGATTTTCAAGCTATTAGAAATGTTAGCTAGCGTTATTATCTTGTTAAAACAAAAGTTACACTATCTTCTACAAAATGTGTACTTCAAATTTTATTTAAGTATCACATACATGTTCTATAGCATTTTTGCTTAATAAAAATTGGTTTTAAACCCTACTTGATATGCATGATGTCGGTGCAGAAAGTGACCAACACGTAAATATTTATAGTTTTGTCGTACGTTGTAATCGGTGTGGCCTACCACTCAATGACATAGGGTTTATACTGGTTCAGGCAACGTGCCCTACATCCAGTTTGAGTCGGTCGATGACTTTATTCCTGAGCCCTGGTGCTCGAAGTTTGCTGTGGGGTTACAAACGGAAGGGAAAAGGATGGGGGGTACAAGAGCTCCGGTCGAACTCTAGTCTGAAGGGCTGAGAGTGATAGGAGCTCCGCTATGTGCTAAGTGTTTGAGCATGTGCTTGAGGTTTGAACTTGATGGTTCTGTTGTTGTATGCGAGTGAACTGATGAATCCATCTGATAGGAGAGAGCGCATCCCCTTTTATAGGTGAAGAGGACGGCCTTACAAGAGAGAGAGAGTACACATGCTACTATGTCTTATCGCCCACGCCGTCGGGTACAAGATGATTGTAGGCGCCCATAACACTGTAAAATGTCAGATTCATGTGGAAGGTTGTGTCGTCTTCTTTCGATATGGCAGATGTCGGTGCCTGTCATACTGTTGATGCCCAGAGGCATGTAGGGGGTTTTACCATGTTCGCCCGGTATGGTAAATCCCGACACCCACAACACTATTGATGCCTGGAGGCATGTGGGGGAGCCTTACCGTGTTTGTTCGGTATGGGAGTTGATGACACCCACAACACTATAGGGCAAATATCGACGCCCACAACACTGCTTGAGTTCTATCACGCCAGGAAGGTTGTAGGGTACCCTTCTAACATGCCCTGTTGGTACTGTCCTGCAGGTGTACAGGGTACGGTCTTCGGTATTACGGTTTGACTTGAGTGTCCTGCCTTACTTTCTCCATCCTTTTTCTGATCCCCATCGAGTGAGCGTCCTCGGTCGGTTGGTCCTAGTCGGCTCTGATTACGCCTGTCGGAGAGGAGCTGTCAGTAGGGTTTCGGCGCATTCCCGATCGGAGAAGCGGGTTAGAGTCGGAAGTGGTGTTTGGCCAGGCCTTCCGGTCGGAGAGGCCGTCCGAAGGCGAGCTGGAGTCAGAAGCGAGCGTTGTCCTTCTTTGGGTCGGAGAGGCGGGCCGGAGTCGGAAGCGGGCGTCGTTCCTCCTCAGCCAGGCCTTCCGGTTGGAGATTGGATCGCCCTTCCGGCCTGTCATTTAGGTTTTTGGGCCGGCCCAGGAGTTGCGCATCGTTTGCAATGTTGTCTGCTGGGCTGAGCCTTTATTGGGAAGCAGGTCTATGAGGGACCCCGGGTTTATGAACCCGACACATGAACTAATGAATCAACTTTTGTTTCGCATTTTAGTTGATCGTTTTGAGTTACAGAAATTGATCTACACACTTTATCACATGCATTAACATATAAACATGATGCTCATGACATGTTTTAGTAAATGATTTACGGTGTAACACCGAGGGTGTTACAAATATAGATCATGATGAACCTAACGATACATATATTTGATACTATAAATATTTGTACTTGTTTGTATAAACTTGGGTAAATCTAGGATACTTTGCCAGTGGAGTTATATCATTTCGAGATAGAGGTAGTAGCATACATGATCGACGATTAGTCCGTCAAAATTGAAGTCTCGCTTTTGTATAAACTTGGGTAAATCTAGGATACTTTGCCAGTGGAGTTATATCATTTCGAGATAGAGGTAGTAGCATACATGATCGACGATTAGTCCATCAAAATTGAAGTCTCGCTGACGGTTTAACACACTATATAGGCTTGTGCAGTGTAGTTTTTTCTTGTGTTTGATCACCTACATAGGCTCTTATATAGGCTTGCACAATGCTCAAAGCAGGCCGGCCCTAATGTTGCATTAGCTAGTACATCAGATTTGGTTATATTAGACTATGCAAACTTGCACAAGTCAATGAGCACACAAGAATATGAAATATTCTCACTCTTCATACCTCTACTAGAAACATAAGATCTCAACTAGAACATAGAGATGACTACATGCAACAAAATGTAAACAACCAAACACAATTTTATCAAATACAGTTTGTGCGGAGACCAAACATCGAGATATTACATACATTTATGTTGGCTTAGATTATGCTGCATAAAATCTAATGCAGGCTGAGACTAATAATATAAGTAACCAATTAGACCTATACAAATGACCAACTCCTTCCCAAGATAAGGAATTATTTGGATCGTCAAAACTAATTGTTAGTCCAACTAAATTAGATAATAAAAGTTTCATCCTGTACTTTTATATGTTTTGGATTAGGGATTACAACTTATTGGGCTCGTTCGCTGGTCTGGACGGGTTCAGCCAGCCGGCTGGTCCCCCTCACACGTTACCGTTCATCAAATCAGCCGAACAGTGTTTTTCTCTCACAACAAACCAGCCGAAACAGTATTTTTCAGTCAAGTTTCAGACCAGCGAACGGGGCCATTGTGTGGACTGAACTGAAAGTTAGTTCAGCTTTTATTTTACACTTTACGGTTTGGTGCAGGACTAAACTCAGTGATCCAATCAGGGCCTGAGTAACGTAGTTTATAACATCAAATTAGTATCACTAGATATATCGTGAAACATGTTTTTATAATATATATACTTATTTGGTGTCACAGTTATTGTTCTCTTTTCTTATAAAGTTAGTAAAACTTAAGATAGTTTAATTTGGGAGTATACTCGTTCTACAAACAATAGAAACATTATTTTTCTTAAGTTTGACGACCCAATATATAGGAAATAGTATTAATATTTATGAAGCATAATAGATATGACTATCTAGATTAACCTTGAAATGTAATTTTATAATAAATCAATTTAAAGATACAAATATCGATACTATTCTTCTACATATTTAGTTAAATTTGGGATTATTTGACTCCACGGAAAGCGAAATTTCTACTTCCTCCCATTCCAAATTGTAAGTCGTTTTGTTTTTGCTAGGTACATAGCTTTTGCTAGTTTTGCTAGCTGTCTAGATACAATAAAAACTATGTATAACTAGAGAAACCAGAACTGCTTATTATTGTAACGGAGGTTTTTTTTTTGAACTAAGAGGTAAAGAGCGCAGAACGAAGTAGTACATACGGCGTATGATACTTTACACTCTACAGGCGCGGAGATATGGTCATCTTCATGTCGCCCGCGCAGCAGTACATGAACCCCGTTTGCTGGTGTGAATCTCGACTGAAATTGGCTGAAAAATACTGTTCTAGTTGAATTGTTGTGAGAGGAAAATACTGTTCCGACTGAAAAACAAGCTGAACAAGTCGAATATGGTGTAAGCCGAACAGGACTGAACTGTCATGATAGTAGAAAGGTTCGATCATTCTATGACTATATTAGGGTACTTGGGCCATACCAGAGAGCACATGATCTTCTAGGATTCCATATCATATGCTCGACAACGACCGAACTGACCCATTAAGCATACGCGTACAGCAAGGTGACAAAACGCGCCGCAGTCCCTCCAACCGTGACCGGCGCGTCGCCGTCAATCACAAGCAACCCACAGTAGCCCACACGGCAAATTGAGCGATGTGTCTGCATGGCAGCATGGGTCATGGGTGGCGGATACGAGTCGCACAGCGCCCTGGAGATAACGTAATCAGCCCCTTTGGTGTGCACCAAGCTGGCCGGGGCTGGGCTCGCTAGGCTAGCTAGTATGCTCAAGCATGTCGGCTGTCGATTGCATCCAGAGACCAGCAGCGGCCGCGAGAAGGACGGCCGGCCCGCGGCCGCGCTGACGCTGATCCAGACCGGCGGACCGCTGGGGCTGGACAATACAGTCTACAGAGAGTAGAAGGCTGGGAGAGAGAGAGGAGGATCGATCGATGGCTACTTCCAGTACGCGCTCGGGCTCCGCGTCGCGACGACGCGGACCTGGCGGAGTCAGCTCGGGCGCGCGTACATCTCGCTCGCTCATCGTGCCCGCTTGGATTGGGCCGCCGCATCATACATGGCGTCATGGCGAGAATGAGATTAACTGAAAGCGATGTACTTTACAAGTGGTGTAGAACAGTAGAAGTAGAACCAGTAGTGGAACAGTACCAGTGATGACTGATGTTGTTTCTGTCTTTGGCTGACGGCTGGGGCATAGGCCGGATAGTAGGGACATGCCACGGCAAGATACCACTTGTCAGCCCGGAGCAGCCTCGGACGTACAGTGGGCACTGGGCAGGCTAGGGAATTTTCACAGTTTGTCTGACCGTGGGGCGTGGGCAAGGAATCATCCTGGGACTGGCGATGGGTTTGGTTGCGGGGACTGCTCACGGTCTTCGAGCGCCAGTACTGCTAGCTGCGCGGTGACTCGCTGGCTCCACGCCTCCACGGACCAGGGGACACCAACGCGAAAAGAAAAGGCAGCAAGCAACAGGGGCGTGGCGAGGCCTTTCGGCCGGGCTGGCTGCCAGGCACTGTGCACTGACCTGACTGGACCACCCCCACCAAAATTGGTGTCCTGAATATTCCTCGGAGGATGTTTGGTAGCAATAGTACATGGCTACATGCATGCATCAAAGACGCGTGCTGTGTTGTGTCGCTGCTGGGGTTATGGGTATCGTTTTTACGTTAGTATGGATCGCTTCCAAGTGTTTTCATCCGAGCTCCGTTCGAGCTAAGGTTACGGTGATGCAGCGACGTACGTACGCCCTACTCCTCTATTGCATTCAGCGAGGGTAGGGTGGTCCGCTGCTGGTCCTCCTTCCCCTAACCTGCTAGCCATCCCGGCCATCCGGCCGAACCCAATTCGACCGGTTGGCACTGTTGTAAATGATCGTGAATTATTTATTGATGTGAGAGAGCTGCCATATCCGTGACCCACCGTCACCTCGATTGCCGCGCCGCAGACACCTCACATGCCTAGCAGCCCATCACCGGCCGTCCGTCGTCGCCGCACCTGTTTGCCTCCGCTGCCCTGCCTGGCTGCCTCGCCTCGTTCGGCGCGCCCGGCTCCTGTCGGCCACCTGCCGCCCACGCGGGGCGCACGCTGGCCCATCCGCGCGGTGGCATGCACGGCCGGCCAACACGTACCCGCGCCCATCATTCCGCATTTCCGCTCTCGATCGGTCCACAGTACTACGTCCTCCTCCCCAGCCCCGGCGCCCCACCGCCGAATGCAGCCGAAGAACGACGGACGATCCGCGTGCACTGCGTGCGGTGCATTGCTCTTTTACCGGTTGTTGTTCGTGCGTTCCGGCACGCTGGGCCGGGCCGCTGTTCACTTCCCTCTCCTCTCGTCCACTCCCCACCTCCTTTTCCTTTTTACGTACAAGTACGTGTTAGTTTGGCTGGACCGCTGGTGCGTGAGCAAGCCGGCATCATTGCACCGCGCTCTACACGCCTTCTCGGTAGTTCGGTGGTTGCCGCTTGGCGCCTGGCTTCGCTCCGTTACGTCGGTATCGGCAGTGCTGTGCCCCGTTCAACGTTACGGACGAAATGAGTGTCTCTGCGAACTGTTTGGACAATCTTTTTCGAGTTCCATGACATATCAGAGGACAAACGATATATAGTGCATTGTATGTAGTCCAGGTCCAGCTTAGGAGTACACATGCATGAACCGAAAATGAATGTGCAACTACGTTACAAGTACGCGTACTTGAGGTTTTGGAGCCATGCACGCCCCTGCTCTATGGCTTTTGTTTATCTCTCGAGATCGTGTGTGCTCCGGGTCGATCAACAACGTCTCAAGTCTCAACGATCTTCGAAGGCCCGACGAACGAATCGCTCCGCTCATACCATTCGTTCCTAATAAGGCCTGATCCACTGCTAGAGGCCCAGGAATACTCGTGCACGCATATTACGACCCAGCCATAAGCCCAATGTGCCAATGTAGGCCCATCGATTTTTTTTTCGTAAGCTTTTGCAAATGTAAACCGCAGCGGAGTTCCCCACATCAGTATTTCTCGAACGAGGAAATAAAAGGAACCGAGGCCCCTGAGTTCCGGGCATAAATGTAAACGCGGCCTTAGAAGCCCACTAGGCCGAAAAGATACCTTAGAAGCCCACTAGGCTAAAATAGATTCATGCTTCTGTTGGGCCAGACCACCCGTATTTGGTGCTTGGGTGTTCCATCCACCCTAAGCACTTGTTGTTCAAAAAAAAAAAAACCCACCCTAAGCACTTCTTTTTTTCAGCCAAAGGATTAAAATCCAACGCCCACAATGATTCTTCTCTACCTTTAATAAGTTTCTTTCTCTAACCTCTTCTTCTCCATGCAGCAAGCTCAAGCATGGCATGACTCATCCTCCTCGTCTCCGGTGTTTCCTCACTGTCGGATCCACAACTGCCTTGTTCAGTCGTTCTGTCACGCTAACTTTGGTCGCACCAAAATGTTATTGTGATGCGCCCATCTCAGCATTAGCCCAAATGTCATCCTTCGCTGCCTAGGCCAACAATATCACCCCAGTACCCCACCTCCCCTCACCAGCCCTCATGCCTACCAGTCTACCACCACTACCAGTTCACCCTTCCACCCTTAAGTTCTTCGAATTTCATTCTAGAGTCCGTCGGATTCAGACTAGCCCCCTAAACCCTTAACTCCGAACCCTAACCTCGTAGGAGTCACTGCTAGAGTTGACAGGATAAGAAAGATGGGTGTTGAGATGAGTAGAAATATCGGGATGTAGTTTAAAATTCCCGTAACGAATCAACCAGGCTATATTTAGTTTGTCTGACTCCCCCATGAGGCTTTGACCTCGCAACAAGGGTTGACAGTCCCATGAATGCATTGCACTTGTATTGTCATCGACATTCGTCGCCTCAAAACTGCCATGACACCACTCTTTTTTAGACACTTGAAATATAGTGTGCAGAAAAAAAAAGTTCACACAAGAATCGGGTTATTTCAAATCAAGCATCTTTTTCAAGAAAAACTAGCTTGAGATTTCTCTCCTTTTTTTGACAGAGGTAAAACCCAACTTTTATAGAAAAGCCCAAAAATAGGTTTGCTATCTACGCAACATTACTAGATTTCTTTCTCCTAGACTAGACTCTAATTTTGTCGTAGAACCGACCAATTTATAAGAGTACAAGTGCAATGGCAGCCCGCAAGCGGTCGCACTGTCATACTTGAACCCATATAAACTCGGTAGTCCGTCGAGTACCACGACGGGCCTCGATAAACGATTGACAACAACCAAGATCGTATGCATGCCGACAAGTATAATATGATGATACGTGATGAATGCATTCTTGTATGTATTCTTAACATCATGGTGTTGAAGTAATAACAAGTGTATCGTGTTTTACTGAGTAGGTGCATATCTTTTCTTAATTACTCAATTAAACACTTCAGCAGTTCATGTACTACACTACAAAACAATAGCTACTTATTTTACTCATAACTGAAGTTCTACTTATCCAAATGTGGTGATCTTGGACTTTCTGGAAAGCTTATAAAATTATCTACAACTCTTATTAAATCACGAAAAGCTAATTCACAATTTATCTTAACCAAAACAGACAATCAATCCAGTGTTGTCCAGAAATTCCAGAGAGCAAGCAATTCGGAAATACTAACTTTAAAGTTTAAACAGCTATAACTTCTAAACCCTGTGGCCTATGGTCCTGAAATTTTAACACAAGATACATGAAGAAGTTATCTATAACTTTGTTATTAACCATCTTTACAGCAAACACCATTTTTACTATGCAACATACCTAATCACAGAATCTGTCCGAAAACCCTCCCAACTTGAATTATAAAGTAACAATACTTTTACTTCATGTAAGCCTTCAAATTTTGATAACACAAAGTCTACCAATAGTTAAAGCATACCAAATAAACTCAAGAAAGCATAATGGTAAAGCCCAAACTATTTATTTAAATGTCTTTATTATTTTATTTAGATACTTAGATTAGATAATAAACATATACTAGATGTGTATCATAAATTCTCAAAAATTTACACTGCCTTACTAATGCAACCAAAAGACTACTGTATAAGTTTCAAGCCATTCTACTAAGTAAAACATACTATGCAAAAATGACAAGGCATAAAGGCTTAAAATAGCATAATTAGAAAACCCTAGTGAAAAATGTCAAACAACAGATTTTATATTTTTCTTGGCATCCATATGGTACTAGGATAACCTCCAACAAATTTCATGAATATTGGATTTATAAATAATTTATAAAAATTCATACAAGGATTACCTAATTATAAAAGAAAAATCTATAACTACAAATCTATACATGCACTGACCCTCAAATTTTTACCAGAGCTCATACATGTCAAGAACAGATTGCCACAAAAATTTCATAATTTTTGGAGCACAAGAACTCTAGATATAAAATAAACAAGTTTACATACATTCAAAAACACATTCCAAGTTTCAATTTAAATCCTCCAAAAACTCTACTGCATATGCTGATATCATATTTTTCCTAAATACTACATTTCACCAAGATCCTAACAAAATTTGAATCACCAAATTTGGATCTACACAACTGGAGATATAAAATTTACAAAACCGCATGAAATCAGGGATTAAATGAGCTATCCTAATACTCTTCAGTCGCTGACAGGCAGGACCCGCCTGATAGGGGACCCCACGCGTTAGTGACATAGAATAGGGCAGCGGCGCTGCTTGATACTGCGCGTCCATGGCTCGTCGACGACGAGCTTCACCGATGATGGCATCTACACATCATGACCCCCACGACCCCCCGGACCTATTGACCTACTTGACCGAGCCTATCATCGGAGCTAAGCACAGTGGCGGCATTCATGGTGGCACGGCAGAGTCGGACAACGGCGCTACGCCGACGGTGGCCACGGCGATGCAAGTTCAAGCTCGGACGAGCATCTAGTACCCAAGACGAACTCAACGCACAAGCTAACGCATGGAAAGGTGGACGGTGGCGCTCCAGCCACGGTGATGGCCTCGGCGGTGATGCTCCGGCGAGGTTAAGCGCGCACGGAGGCTTACCCGGCATGAAGGCTTACCCGGCACGATCAGCGAGCACGGGCAGACGCGATGAGTCATGGGGGTGATGGTGGAGTGGTTACGGTTGTGGAGAAGCGGCGAGGGCGAGCTGGCACCGACAATGGCGACGGTGGCGAGCGCTCGGTGCTGCGGCTGCTGCTGTGGGCGAGCGCTATGGTGATGGAGGGGTAGAAAACGAAATGGGTGCGCAGGGCTTGAGCGGGCGAGGGCAGGGGGTGATAAGGCGCGCTCTGGCCTGGCTTTGCCGCACGGGACAGGGCGCCGGCGACGCGCGACGTTCGCCTCCTCCACGCGGCAGCCATCCCCTACGTCAGTCGGCCACCGAAGCTGTTCGGTTCAGTACATTCAGTGACCTCGCTTTCGGCCTGAAAGCGAGTTTTGCAGCGACGACAACTCCAAATCCGTGGATTGTTAGCTGAAATTTCCTAAACCGAAATTGAAGACTAATGTACCAGCTCCAATTTCTATTTAGCACTCAAGACCTAATTCCCAGTGGTTAAGGAGTAATGTCATCCCAAAGTTGAAGTTTTCAAACTATCAGAGCACTTGACTTAGCAAAATTTGCTAAGTGTTGAAAATATTGATTTGCTGATTTTTGTGAGCCTAATTCAAGCATGTTAGGAGCTAAACCAGTCAATGACCCAAAAATAAAAGTTGTTCCTCTTGCCAAATACTACAACTTTGCTTTAGTGACCACCTCCATGCAAGGTCTCTAGCACACAGTTCAAACTTGATCAAACATGCTACATTCAAATGATGGTATACATTCAAACTATGGCTTGGTGACCAATTTGCCCCTAACCATGAATACCATAGTTGTTCATAATGATACTCTAAACATGTTTAAGCTAATTGCAATGTCGCACAATCATTTCATGCATTAGTCACACATAGGGCTATCTAGGTCAACCCATATACATCACTTAAGTGCTTGATCATGAAAGGTGACCTTCATGAACAAGGTTCCATTTGCTAACCTAGGTGTTGCTAATATGTTTTTTGTGGCCCATATTAACCAATTACATGTTTACACTCATGATCATATGCATATACACATGGAAACATGAAATAATAAGCAATGTTGCATATGTTTCAATCAAATGTTTCAAGTGTAAATGCTTATATATGAATGCTTGATGCTCATGCTCATGCTATGCAAGTCAATTTATGAAAGGCTAACACCTAGGGTGTTACAAATTTCGTCAAGTAATAATAAGTATAAGCCGCAAGCATCCACCAATGCAGTCATGTTCACATACAAGAGGTCTAGTTGGGACAATTGGAGCACCATTTGAGGCAGTGGGTGGTGGTTGTTTCAACAGCAATATATTGTCTATAAATATTTCTTTTTTCACAAAATGTTAATTGTATGGTTATAGCAAAAGTTTAGTCAAGACAAACTTTTTCTTAACAAGATCCAAGGATTCGAGAACTAGAATTGTGACAAAGTTATATTTAGGGCATGTTTGGATTGCCTAGAAGGCTAGGCACTCCTTTTGGGCCAATTTCTAAGGGTGTGTTTGGTTTGAGGACAAGGGTGGATGGAATAATGGTCATCCATGGATTTTTGGATATAGTCATATAGATATTCATGTTGTCTGTTTGATTGGATGGATATCTGTTGGATATGATGAGTCATTTTTCTATTTGGTTGAATGGATATCTTTGAACGAGGATGGAGAAAGCAGATGCAGGCATCACCTGTGATGTTACCCCTTTGAGAGGTGCACAACAGCTTCATCACCATATTGAATTGTTTTTTTTAAGAGAGAAAATATTTCCAAAATAAGAGAGAGAGAGAAAGAGAAAGAAAAACAGACACACCCCACAAATCTCACGGACACTACCAGGGACCCAACAGGCCAACACATGCACGCACACGTCCTCTCCCTCGCGCCTCCATCCATGGCTGCATCTGTCTTCCACCTCGCAGATGCGGCCCCTGCATCCACTCTCCCTCTTGCCGAGGCAGATGCGGGGTCAAGGCAGAGCAGCACCGCCACCAGCCACCTCGTAGATGCGGCCCCTACATCCTCCCTCCCTGTTGGGTTCATAAACCCAGGGTCCCTCGCAGACCGGCTTCCCCGAAGAGGCTCGACCCAGCAGGCAACGTTGCAAACAACGCATAACTCATGGGCCGGCCCAAGTATCTAAACAACATGCCAGAAGGGCGATCCAATCACCGACCAGAAGGCCTGGCCGAGGAGGAACGACGCTCGTTTCCAACTCCGGCCCACATCTCCGATCGGAGCGCTCGCTTCGGTCCCTAGCCTGTCTCCGGACATCCTCTCCAACCGGAAGGCCTGGCCAAAGCACTAGTTCTGACTCCGACCACGTCTCCGATCGGGGATGCGTCAAACCCCTGCTCACCGCTCTTCTCCGACTGGCGCGATTAGAGCCGACTGGGACTAACCGACTGGGGACGTTCACTCGATAAGGACCAGGGAACAGACGGGGAAAGTAAGGCAAGGCGCACAAGTCAAACCGCAATACCGGGGATCATACTCTGTACACCTGCAGAAACAGTACTCTGCAACCTCCTTGGCACAACAGAGCCCAAGCAGTGTTGTAGGCACTGACATTTTCCCCTACAGTATTGTGGGCTCCATTAACTCCCATACGACAAGCCCCCCCTGCATGCCTCTGGGCATCGACAGTGTTGTGGGCGTCCGTATTTACCGTACCAGGCGAAACATGGTAAAAACCCTCACAAACCTCCAGGTATCAACAGTGTGGCGGGCGCCGATGTCTACCATACCCGAAGAAGACAACATAACCTCCCACATGCATCTGACATCCAGCAGTGTTGTGGCCATCTACCATCATCCTGTACCCACCGGCGTGGGCAACAAGACTTAGAAGTATACGTACTCTCTCCCTCTCACTTATAAGGCCATCCCTTTATCTATAAAAGGAGATGCACTCTCTCCCAAAAAACTCAGTTCATCTAGGTTCATTAAGCTCGGTCAGATTCATCAGATCGATCAAGTTCACTAGTACACAACCCTAGAACCGTCAGGTTCGAACCTTAAGCACATGCTTGAACACTTAGCTCATAGCGAGGCTCCCGTCACTCTCGACCCTTCCGACCGGACCTCTTGTACCTCCCATCTTTCTCCTCGTTTGTAACCCCACTGCAAACTTCGAGCACCTGGGCTCAGGAATAAAGTCACCGACCGACTTAAACTGGACGTAGGGCACGTTGTCTGAACCAGTATAAACCCTGTGTCATTGAGTGCTAGGCCACCTCCGATCACAACGTACGGCAAAACTATAAATATTTACTTGTTGGTCACTTTCTGCACCGACACTCCCTCTCACCGATGTAGCTGCCGGGCCATGGGGCCAAGGCAGAGCAGCACCACCGCCAGCAGGGAGAAGAGCGGCTCCATCCATGGCTGCCTCGACTTCTACCTCGCAGATATGGCCCCTGCATCCTCTCTCTCCCTCTCGCCGCTTGCTTTTTCTGGTGGCCGCGTTATCCAGTATCTAAGGGGAATATACTATGTTCTGAATATCAAGCCTAGCTTGTCCATGGAACCAAATAGTCGTCATCCAGGGATATTCATATCTCATCGATGGATATCCCATGAATCAAACACACCCTAAGACGTTCTCACATCCCCCCACACCCAAAAGGTAGTATTGAAAGATGCAATACTTTCATGTAGATTACTTAGGAAATGACATGGATTCCTGTAAGATTATATGGATACATCCATGTTGGCCCATGTATATTTTTCCATGTTCCTAATTTGAAGTTCAACTTGTTTCTCAGAAAATCGTTGTTTTTTCAAACAGCAAAGGGCAAAAGGAACAATGAAGTCCCTATAGAAGGATCGCGCGAGGCACTGGGTCGTCAGTTCAAACTTCAAAGTCTAATATAGAAACCTCACGACAAACACGAGACTTTGGCTTACTAAAAAAAACACGAGACTTTGGACTTGTATAGGAGCAGCCACAGATACTCGAATCTCTAACGGCCACGCAAGTCGGCACGCAGACCATATTCTGCTCAATATGGCATACGAACAATAACCGGCCACGCATACCATTGGTAGTAGTATCCTTGTCCATTTTAGTCCCAGTTTAAATAACCGGTACAGAGATGGCACGGATGATGAGTTGTTGTCAGTGACGGTTCTCTGGAGCTCGGGCCGTGAACTCTCCCTCTCCCTCTCTTGCGGATTCGGGCCGTGAAACTCTGCTAAGTACAAGCAGTTTTTAAAATTTTGGCAAAAGGAAAAAAAAACAGAAACGTCCGACTTTAAAATCACGTTCCGAAACATCAATGTACATATAATAACAAACTAACGTGTAAACCCTATAAAAAAAACCAAACTAACGTGGAAAGTGCTGCGATCCAAACAACGATCTGTTTCGGCGAACCAGGGGAGGAGCGCCGGAGACGGGAGCCCCGACCGGCCGACCACGAGAGGCTGTTGGGCTGGCCCGAAAAAAAAGTCAGAACACTGTTTTAGTTAATTTATTATAAAAAAAAGGAGAGCTGGAAGATACTGTTTATATAAACAGTGACCCTGTGGGTGGGAGCCGAGCACGCAGAGCACTAGGAGCGGATGTGCGCACGCGCCGGCCGCCACTCACGGACTCACCCAGACCCAGGAGTACGCCGCAGGGCCAAGGCCAGAAACGGGTCGCCATCACGCATGCCTCGGACCTCCCTCCCCTGACCTATCCTGTCCATGGCTAGCTACTTGCAGGAACGACGTACGTACGGCATGTAAATTTGGTCGTGCAGCCACCATTAAATTTTTTCATGGTGATAGGAGACCTGGCGTCTCATCAGACGAAGCTACGACCGGTCGAGCCAGCTAGCCCTCACATGATAGCGTGGTTTCCACGACACGATAAGTGCGTTGTCCTACCTGCGTGCGATCCACGACCATCCGTTCCGCGTTCCACTCCACAGGCTGCGCGGCGCCCGCTTTTACTTTAACCGGCCGGGTCGTAATAGAAAAATGCACGATGTGGAAGGCAGCTTCACCGGATAAGTAGGTTGGGCTATGCTGTTTGCTTTTCTTTCCTGCTGATAGAGGAGTTTAGAATTTTTCCAAAAAAAAGAGGAGTTTAGGTGATGACCTAATTCCACCATTACTACCAGATTTTTCCTGGACAGGTTATTTTTAATAACCAAACTAACTTTCCCGTTCGGCTTACCCAAAAGCCGGCTTGTTCGACTTCTTTTTTTCAGCCGAAACAATATTTTTCTCTCACAACAATTTAGCCAGAACGGTATTTTTCAACCAGTTTCAGCCAAGTTTCAGCAAGCCGAACGGACCTTTCCATGGAATGGAAACATGAAAAGGCGTACGTGCTTGCAAAAATAACCAAGGTACTCGTATCAAACGATGTTCCTTCTAACAAGTGCTCAGATATACTATCGTTTGGTCTGATGGAAGGAGCAATACGAGCGAGTGAACCATCTAGGCTTAGCGATGCCTAATCGTGGCCGACGCTCATAGTTTTCACGATAACTGAGGGCTGTTTGAATCCGGTGGCTAAAATTTAGGAGGTGTCACATGAGAATGTTGTATATGGTGTTTGGATACTAATAAAAAATAAATTATATAATCCGTCAGTACTTCACGAGACGAATTTATTAAGCCTAACTAATCCATCATTAGCATATGTTTACTGTGGCACCACATTATCAAATCATAGACTAAGTAGGCTTAAAAGATTCGTATCGCAAATTAGTCGTAAACCGTGCAATTAGTTTCGTAATTAGTCTATATTTAATACTCCATGTATGTATCAAACATTCAATGCGACAGCGACTAAGTTTAGGAGGAACAGACATCCCCTGAAAGCGGTGTCAAACCACTGAATAGTTTGCAACATGGCCGGCGGTGGCTAAGCTCTATGGTAGTTCAGCTGGTTGACATGGTTGAGGTTGGTGAAGGAAAGGAGCGAGGACAGACAATGCAGAAATTCCTAGAGGGGTTCGGTCGTTGTCGACCCCACGCACCCTGAGGTCAGCCGGTGTTTGACACCGTACACGTCAAAACTTGCAGTGGTGGCTACGAGGTGCGGCACCAAGGAATGTCCCCTACGGTACCATGGTCCTTTCCAGAAGATGGTCTCTGTGAAAATTGTAAAAGGTGAGTCATCCACTTCAAGCTATATGGTCTAGTTTCTATGTACGAAGAAGCAATATTTAGATGCCAGAGCCTTGAAATCACCCATGGTAGAGCTTCCTGGAAGCATTCGTCCCAGAACAGTTTTTTTTTTTTTTTTGATGGTTTTGGATGATTGAATAGTATTCTGTGAGAGAGAATAAACTGAAATAAGCTGAAACAAGTTGGAACTATAACAGCCGAACGCAACAATTATGTAGATGCTTCGTCCCTGTACTGACAAGGAGGTTATTGCACATACATCAGGGGGAGGCCTCCTTTTTCATGAAAGAAAAAGCACATGAATAGGAAAAATATTGAAGTTACACAGTAATGCATTTGTAAAACAAAGGATTAGAAAACACATAAATTTAAAAAGGAATGATTATTTAGATAGACCGTAGCAACGGCGTAGGATTTTTACTGAGAGGTTTGAGTGGATGCTAAATTTCCTGTAGTTTTTCTCTAAAATAGCATTCAAAAGAAATTCTCCTACACTATTCTATGTTCCATTCCTGTGAACCAAAGGCACGAACAATAGCAATTCCTATAGTATTCTCAATCTTATGTTTTTCCTCTATTTTTCCTATAAACCAAAGGAGGCCGAGACCTGGTTTTTTTAGTAGTCATTTTTTCCTTTTTCATTTTCTTCTCTCTTCTCAGTGGATCTAGAGTAAGTGGTAAATCAGTTGTAAGTGGAGCTGACCATTTGACCAGTTTTTGTTTCTTTTGTTTTTTCTCTACTAATAAAAATGCTGCAAAATTTTGCCATCCGTTCAAAAAATAAAATATAAAAGTTTTTTTTGTTTTGAAGCCTCTTTTCCACGTCTAAATTTATTATTTGTTCATGCGCATAGATACGTGTGCATAAATCACTCACGTCATATGCACATAAATAAATCTACAGCTATACTTAGATCAGCCGACCGTGTCTTTAGAGAGATCACCAGGACTGTCAATGGCTCTGTGGGCAATGTGTACCCTTGGAATTCTAGGACTTATCATATGGTAAACCAAATGATGCATGCAACCCTTCTTGGCTACCATATTCGGGTTACCAGTAGAAATTAATGATAGGTATACATGTGAATGTTGTCTTTCTAAACTGAATTGGAGGGTTAGTTCACTTAGGATCCCTTATAATTTAGAACAAATTCTAAATGCTTACATACCTTATATTGCATGACGAAGGGAGTATGTTGCTGGTAGATGTGGATAAGTTTTTGGAAAACAAAATAGATATATTACTAAATTGATGGTTAGATCTTTATGTTTTTTGGGAATTTATAGGATCTATTTTTTTATCCCATCTGATGTGGTTTGACAGAGCCTTTAATTAGTAATAGTAACATGAAATTAATTAGTAATAATAGCAAGATAGCATCCCTATACCATGTTGAACATGAAGTTTGCTACTACTGGACTATACTAATCTGAATTCTACGGGCGAATTTAGCCATGTTTACCGGGTCCGTCGACCCCGATAACATATGCAAATCCTTTAACAAAATACTAGTATAAATCTAAAAAAAAATCATGTTATGCAATGAAGTTAATTTTGATGGCTCCGATGATGTTTTTGGCTATACTTGCCCCTGTTCTGTCACTAATCTTAAATTCTGAAACAACAGAGTGACGCCCACTGAGATATTTCTATGAGTGCGGAACCCGAGTGAACGCTCTTGTGGCGTGACAAATGCGATCGTCCTTTACGCACTACTACTCCTTTACCTGTCACTTCAAGAGAAAAGATTTCAAGTACGTGCATCACGGTACGTGCGCACCCGTTTTGATTGCTTTTTTGGCCCTGTGGTGACCAAAGCTAAGGCCGGAGCAGCACTGACGTGTCAACAGATAACGAGCCGGGTGCACCGACGTGTCTACCGCTGGCCACTTTGAGAGGCTCCACGTAGGAGAGAGCATGCCATGTCAGCCGAGCGAGCAGTAGGATGTGCCTGTGTCTGTGTGGATTCAGATTTTCCCGGGATTTAGGTGTAGCCGTGGAGGATTAGACGATAAGGGGCAGACCTAATGTGCATGAAATGGCGGGCCCCGGCTTTATTAATCTCGTGGACGGAAGCATGCATGTAGCAGCGGGCAGCAGGTAGTGCCCGTGCCGAACTTGGAATTTTGCGAGTTTTTTCGAGTCCAGAATAGGCTTGTGTTGACCTAACATGTATGTACATACAAGTGGTCCCGTTCGGCTGGTAGAATTTTAGCTGAAACTGGTTGAAAAACACTATTCTGCTTGAATTGTTGTGAAAGAAAAACACTACTCCGGCTGAAAAAAGAAGCCGAGCAAGCCGAATATGGGGTAAGCCGAACGGGGCCGTGGTGACAACTGATAGCGTTTTCCTCTCGGGATAAACAGTTGACAACAACAGTCAACAGCGGTGAGAGATATTTGGTTTTTGACAACACAGAACTTAATTTGCAGCAGTAGAAGCAGAAGATGAAGAAATTCACAAAATGAGGGCATGGATGCATGCCAATGCCATCGCCGCTTGCCATGTGCTCATGTAGTCCAACCCAGCTCACGAGCACCTCCGACTAGGCTCCGGTTAGCGGCCTAAGGCGTACCGGCACACGGCAGGCCGGCAGCTGCTGGTGAAGAGTATACATGGTCAAAGCGAAGCTTCTAGTGTCAAGTGACTCAGTGATGTCTCGAAAGTTCAGGCCTATGATCTGTCCATCCGGCCAACTTGTCTATGCACGCACACAACAAGAGCACACAAACAAATAGTTGTAGTAGCAACATCAAGCGGCGTGCGTGTCTAAATATTCCCTCGCTCCTACTAAAAGAGTTGCTGGATAAACTTTCTTAAATTTAACTATATTTATAGAAAATATTATATTTTATATTTTAAATAAATTTATTATAAAAATATACTCAATGATCTACTTAGTGATATTAATCATGTACCATATATATTAAGTGAAATTTTACAGCGCTCAAAAATAACGAGAGCTATTCGTTTCGCTAGATTTGATGATTAAAAAATGGAAGGAACCAGATGGTAAGAACTTAAGTTGTGAGCTAGAACCAAAAGATACATGGACCTGGAACTGGTTTTTAATTAAATTTAGAGGGTATAACAGTATTTTGATGTCTCAGTAGTTGCTTCTCTTAAGAAAAAAAAACTGCTTCTCTAAAACGCGGATCGGGGTTCAAAATTTCGGCGAAATTTTGCGAAATTTGGTAATTTCGGTGGTGGCCGAAAGAAAAATCCGAAATTTTGTAATACACTAATACATGTGTTATATAACTTTAGACTCAATTTATTATTGTTTATATTGCATATTTTTGTATTCAATAGATGTGTAGTCATAAATCATACTAATATTTGTTTAGATTTAAATGTTTTTTTAAAAAAAGTATACTTCATGTGCTAGTCTCTAAAAAAATTTTGTCAAAATTTCGGCCGAATTTCATGAAATTCGATAGTTTCTATTGTGGCCGAAATTTTTGTAATACCGAAATTAAAAACCCTGACGCCGATGAGCTTGTCAAAACTGCTGGGCCGTCGAGGGAACCTCGGGGCTGCGATGCTTGCTACCGTCGGACCCGTCGGGCTATCGGGCGCTCCTTGTCCAGATGAAGTTGCCGGTGGGCTGCCAAACTGCGGTTGCGGCTGTGCTTGATCTTCGCCGTGGGTCACAGATGCACGATATGGTGGCGCCGTTCATGACGCACACGCGTCAGCCGGAGTTAGACATGGGGCCGTCGTTAATCACCGCGGCTGTGAACATCTTGCCGAACTCAGTTGTTCTGCTTGAAGCCTTCATCACCGGGCTGCCACTGCTTGCTTCCCATGCCTACTATCAGATGCCTTGCCATGCTTGCTGCCGCCTGCCGGGCCGCTGTTGCCGCGCGCCCGCGCCGCGCTGGCCTCTCTTTCTTGCTGGCCGTATTGCACTTGCATCTAATCTACAGCCATGCAGAATAAAGATAAGATGCAATCTAAAATAAGTGAAATTGTGTACAGGAGAGGGAAAGTACTAAACTACCTGTCGGTGTTTTGGACCGGCGAGCCCTCAACCAACTAATAAATTTATATTGCGTGTTTCCAATCCCAGATGGTGATGCAAAGAGACACAAGGTTTATACTGGTTCAGGCAATAGGTGCCCTACGTCCAGTCTGAGAGATCGATCTTGTATTCCTTGCACCGAGGTGCTCGTAGTAGGGGTTTACAAGCAGGGCGAGAGAGGGAGCTAGTCCCAGGTCTCTACGTGGAGCGGTGTGGATTGCTTGAGATGTTGATCTCAGGTAGCGGGGAAGTGTGTGCGTTACCGAGTGTCGAACGCGTGTTTTTCTATATCTTGGACTCGTCTATCTCGTGAGCCCGTGCCAGCGTGCCTGTTAGCCTAAAACCTCCGCCCTTAGAAACGGCCCCGGTCTCTCTCTTTTATAGTTGAAGGGGGGACAGGGGTGATACATGGGGTTGCTACGTAGCGTCGTGTGAACAGAGGTGGCATGTCTGAGCCCTGTAGCTTATTGTTGTGGTGGCATGGTCGACGGAGTGGTTCTGCCCTTGAAGTGCTGGAGCAACATGCCGGTCACATCCGATCCTATGCGACGTGGGAGCTCCAGTGATGGCTTGATGCAGGGCCTAGCGGGCGACGTGCCAGTCACTGTGTGTTGACCGTGTGGAGAGCCGAGGCTCAGTTGGTGCCGAGGCCGAGCCATCGTGGGGCGCGAATCCCGAGGTTGCTGAGGCCCTGAAGTGGATTGCCGAGGCTTGGAGGGAGTGGTTGTGTCCTGTACACTGATTCCGAGGCTATAGTGACCCGGACTTGACTTCCCGCGTTGCGTTGTTCCTAAAGCAGGGGTTAGGTAGCACAGTGTAGTGCGGACGCCGGTCGTGGGCACAGCACCGATCACAGTGGCCGGTAACCCCTGCCCTGTCCCGTCCCTAACGGTATGGTGTTGATGCGACTTCCTGTCTCGTCGATCGCTGCGCACTGTCGAGCCGTCGTCCGGCTGATGTCGCAGGAGTGGTTGGTCACATTAATTGGACGCGACGCTCTGTCGGGGAGATCGGTCGAGGCAGAGGCGACGGGTTATTGCCGAGCCGGCCTCGGGCGAGACGGAGAATCGGCATCTTGTCCAAGGCTGTACGCGCGGGGCCTCGGGCGAGACGGAGAATCGGTTTCCCATCCGAGGCCTTTCGTGCGAGGCCTCGGGCGAGGCGGAGAACCGGTGGCCTCGGACGAGACCGGGTGTTAGCCAATGGTTCGTCTCTTGACATTGGTTTTGACGGGGTCTAAGCGATTTTTTCGGTTGTTGCTTAGGGGACCCATTCTCGTGGTACCCGACACTACCTTTAAGCACAATTAATTATTTTTTTAATTAATAGCCGTGGTAAATAATTTACTAGTGGTTTCTCTCGAGGATAGTAACAAAGCTCATATATTAATAATTGTTATATATATTTAGTTAAAGTTAGAAATATTGAGCTTCTTGAAAAACGAGAATGATACATTTTATTGAATGGATAGAGTACTCATTGCTCTATCCTATTTCGTGTGATGCATGTCTGTTATCCTTCTCCTAGGAGAAAGGCATGTGAGCATAGCCTCTACCTTTCGAGGGCTATCTGCCATCCGATCGAGATCTATTAGTACATCATAGCCATGCCTAATATTACCCTCTCCGTTCTAAATTATAAATTATTTTAGCTTTTATGGATTCATGGCTTTTGCTATGTACGTAGGTATAACGATAATGCTTCCTAATGAGCGTCTGTCCGTCCAGACGTCGCGCGCCACACTCCACCTCACCGCTTCCGCCCGCGCTGCTCGCTCCTGCCTACGACGCGCGCCTTGCCCGCAACACTTGCTCCCTCCCGTCGCTCACCGGAGCCATCGCGGATTTGACCCGCATGTCGCGCGGCCCATCCGCCACGGTCATCCCTCGCCGCACCCTCATCCTGCGCGTGCTGCCTCTACTCTCCCCATCTCTTGCTCTCTATCTCGCATCCGTCGACAGCAGAGTGCCTCCCCGGTCTCTTCCCCAACCCCAACGCCGCCAGGATGCCTCGCCGCAGCCGCCCCTACCGATGGCTGCTAGGCACACATGCCGAGGCATCTTAGGTCATCCCTGGTCGAGCCAAGGGAACCCACAACCACGGCCGGGATGCCAGTGGTGCTCGTGCGCCACTGGCTCCCACCCCGACGATGGAATCGACCGGCCCAGGCCTTCCCTCCCCTATATTGTAAATGTATGTTTCAAGTGTTTCAGACATTTCAGAGGTATGTTGCAGTTGTTTCATATAGATGTTGCAAAAGTAGATCGGGATGCTTCACATGTTGTAAGTGTTTCAGAGGAATGTTGCAAGCGTTTATTCAAAATGTTTCATCTGTTCCAGACGTATGTGGCAAGCGTGTTGATGTGATGGTTGCATATGTTTCACACATATGTTGCAATAGTACGTATGTTTTTCTATTTTAGTCTTAAGTTGTAGCATGTTGTCGGGGACCTAACACCGGGGTATCCCAGGAGGTGGAACCAATAACCATCGAACATTAAAAACTTCTAGACGGATAAGGGCGCCGCTACGTTTCTTGCCCGAATGACAGGAGTTTGGTTCCGCCTCGCCCGACACCTTTGGGCCAGCTCCGCCTCGCCCGAGGGCTTAGGGATAGACTCCGCCTCGCCCGACCCCCGAGGGCCAGGCTTGGTCTCGCCCAAGGGATAAGGGCCAGCTTCGCCTCGCCTGAGAGCTTAGGGATTGACTCCGCCTCGCTCGACCTCCGAGGGACGGGCTCGGTCTCGCCCGAGGGACGCCCACATCACTGCTTCCTGCTCCGACCCCGTGACTTTGACCCCGCGACCGGGGCTCGCGGGAAGCCTGCTCACCGCTCTTCTCTGACCGGCGCACTAAGGGCCGACTGGAGCCATCCGACCGAGGGATCCCCATTTGGAGGGAACCAGAAGACGTGCGGAGAAAGGCAAGGCATGGCTCATAAGTCAAAACCACTGAACCAGAGTCCATACCCTGTGCCCCGATAGGAAAAGTACTGCCAGGGAACGACGAGATGGGTGCTTTAGACCCTTCCAGGCATAGCAGAGCCTGAATAGTGTTGTGGGCGCGTGCTCTTCGCCCTACAGAGTTGTGGGCGCCGCCTTCAGCCCTCGGGCATGGAACCCGACTTAGACATACGACAACCACTACGGTCCAGAAAAAGACTCGTGTCCTCCACAAATGACGGATATGCTATCACCACGATATGGTCCTAAGGGAGCGGCACCCGCTTCATGGCCCCTCGGGTCCACCAGATTGGAGTATTCGCTTTAGCCTCTAGACGCCCCCTCCGATCAAAAGGCTTTGCCCACAGCACTGCTTCCTGCTCCAACCCCACGACTCTGGCCCCGCGACCGGGGCTCGCGGGAAGCCTGCTCACCGCTCTTCTCCAACCGGCGCACTGAGGGCCGACTAGAGCCATCCGACCGGGGGCTCTCCATTCGGAGGGAACCAGAAGATGTGCGGAGAAAGGCAAGGCATGGCTCATAAGTCAAAACCACTGTACCAGAGTCCATACCCTACGTGGGGCAGTACTCTGTAGCCATCCTGACATTCTACAGTGGCATCGACAGTATTGTAGGCGCTTATCATCCTTTCGTACCCACTGGAATGGACAACAAGGCTTGGTAGACATGAACAACAAGGCTAGGTAGCATACGCATCTGAGCCCTCTCACTTGTAAAGCCGTCCCCTTCATCTATAAAAGGGGATGTGCTTCCTTCAATAGAGGGACCGACTCTTGACGAACAACAGACATCACACACAGTCAAGCTGCTATTAGGCTCTTAACATCCTTTCGACCCTTCCATCAGAGACTTAGGACGAGTCCCTCTCTCGATCGTTTGTACCCCCTACTACGAACCATTTTCGGTGCTAATAACACGAGTAGCAATAGACTGGATGTAGGGACATTGAAAGCTCTAGTTTGGTTTTGGATAATTGATGAAACCCTAAGTGCTAACCTAGTTTATCAAGATGATTATGAGATAGGTAGCACTACTCCAAGTGATGAAGCAATGGCAAAGATCATGACAATGGTGATGGCATGGTGATGGTCAAATGCTTAAACTTGGAAAAGAATAAAGAGAAAAACAAAAGACTCAAGGCAAAGGTATAAAATCTAGGAGCCATTTTGTTTTAGTGATCAAGACACTTAGTGAGTGTGATCACATTTTGGATAGATAGCCGTACTATTAAGAGGAGTGAAACTCGTATCGAAATGAGGTTATCAAAGTGCCACTAGATGCTCTAACTCATTGCATATGCATTTATGATCTAGTGGAGTGCTAACACCCTTGAAAACATTTGTGAAAATATGCTAACTCATGTGCACAAAGTGATACACTTGGTGGTTGGCACATTGGAGCAAGGGTGAAGAAGTTAGAAGTGAAAACGAGTTAGTCGCGAAGACGCTGGCGTAGGTCAACTGATCAGATGCTGGGTCTGGAAGCACCGGACGCTGGCAGCGTGCATCCGGTCGAACTGGTCGGTCGGCACAGTACCTAGGGTATTGCACCGGACGCTGGGTCTAGAAGCACCGGACACTAGCAGCGTGCGTCCGGTCGAACTGGTCGGTCGGCACAGTACCTAGGGTATTGCACCGGACGTTGGTCTGGGTCCGGTCAAGGTGGACCGGACGCGTCCGGTCGAAGAAATACGCCTCGGGAAGCTTACTGGAAACGACCGGACGCTGGGGCTTCAGCGTCCGGTCAGTTTTGCCGGTGCGTCCGGACAGTTTCATAGCCGTTGGAGTATGATCGGAGCGTCCAGTCAGAGCGCGTTTTGCCCAGTGAAGGGGTATAACGGCTCTATTTGATTGGGGCTCTATTTATAGCCCCATAGCTGGCTCAAGGGAGAACTCTTACACATTTTCATTGACATAGCAACCTTGTGAGCTTAGCCAAAGTCCTCCCACTCATCTCCATCATTGATCCATCATCATTGTGAGATTGGGAGAGAATCCAAGTGCATTGCTTGAGTGATTACATCTAGAGGCACTTGGTATTCGTGTTGCGCTGCGGATTTCGCTTGTTTCTCTTGGTGGTTGCCACCACCTAGATGGTTGGAGCAGCGGTGAAGGATCGGCATGAGTTAGTGATTGTTCGTGGCCGCCTTCGGTGATTGTGAGGGGAGTTGTACCTTCCCCGGCGGAGTGCCTAAAGGTAACTCTAGTAAATTGCTCGTGTCATTGAGTTACCTCACTTGTGGGTTGGTTCTTGCGGTGTCCTATTGTGTGGATGAGGTTTTTGAAACACCTCTTAGCCGCCGAACCACCAAGTGTTGGTCGACACAATGGGGACGTAGCGTGTTGGCAAGCACGTGAACCTTGGGAGAAAATCGATTGTCTCTTGTCATTTGCATTCTCCCGATGACTGACTTGATCTTCATATTGTGATTGGTTCATCCCCTACACGGCGGTATAATCACCCTACTTACTTACATTCTTGCAAACTAGTTGATACAAGCTCTTTAGTGTAACTAGAATTGAGAGCTTGCTTGATTATTTACATTCATCTAGTTGAGCTCTTTAGAGTAGCAAGTTTGCGTGCCTAAGTAATCATTGCAACTAGAATTGTTGGATAGGTGGCTTGCAACCCTTGTAGAGCTAGAGCAAGTTTGCATTACGCTATTTGTCATACTAATTAAATTGCTCTAGTTGATTTGTAGATTTTTAAATAGGCTATTCACCCCCCCTCTAGCCATACTAGGACCTTTCAAGTGGTATCAGAGCTGTGGTCACCGTTTGATTAAAGGCTTAACAACCTCGGTGTCAAATTATGGCTCAAGTTGTGTTCAACCATGTGGGGGGCAAACCACCATTCTTTGATGGCACATGCTATGGTTATTAGAAGAGAAAGATGAGGATGTATCTCGGTTCAATCAATGATCAAGTATGGGAAGTGACCGAGAATGACTATGCTATCATTGATCCCGATGATCCAACAAATCAAGATAAGATCAATAAGCAATGCAATACAATGGCTCTCAACACCATATATAATGCCATTGATTCCAAGGTGTTTGAGCAAATCAAGGATTGTGATAGAGCAAATGAGGTGTGGAAGAGATTGGAGGAAACATATGAGGGCACACCGGCGGTGAAGAGTGCCAAGTTGTATATCCTCAAGGATAAATTGACAAGCTTCAAGATGAAGGAAGATGAGAGCATTCCGGAGATGTTACATTGATTGCAAGTCATTGTCAACGACTTGAAGGTATTGGGAGAGAAGATCAAGGATGATGATGTCTCCCATCAATTCTTGATGTGCTTACCTCCAAGATTTGAGATGTTAAGATTGCTCATCATAAGAGGAGGATTGAAGGATATTACTGTGGCAGAACCTCCTAAGTTATAGGGCCCACATGCACCTGTCACTGTCCGACGACCTTTGACATCAATGCATATGTTTCCATGAACTTAAAAAGACTGTCGGGTGTCCTCGGGGAACCCCGAATCATCCACGATTTCTTAGCAGGATCACGTTACAGAGTCATTGCAGTATTACAACATTTATTCAAACATCAAAACCAGAGTAAAAACAGCGGAAGTCTTACGGTAACATAGTTTACAACTAGTTGTTTCAAACCTTACAAACTAAGTTCGATAATTATTACAAACCATAGTAGTAGTGGAGTGGCATAATTAACATATACTTAACACACAAAATAAACATCCTGCCCAAGGATCACACATTTACTTCTCGTCGTCAGAACGAACGATAGTCATGCAGCACGATCCAAAACAGATCTGCTCATGAGGCTCACCTGCAACAAGGGTCAACGAACCCTGAGTACAAAAGTACTCAGCAAGACTTATCCGAAATATTAACTGATAAACTCAGTAATGCAGGCTCAGGGATTCAAGGTATAGCTTTAACAATGATCAAAGTTCTTTTGCATAAAAGCTCTTTTAACAACATTCTTTATAAAGAAAACTTCTTAAGAATTATATACAAAGCTGACACAATCCGCACTGAGATCATGAAACTTCATATCCAACACCTTCACAAGCCTTATTCAAGTTCCAGTTATTAATACTACGATGATGAACAGTGAGTTGAGTCTCCATAATCGAGGAGCAACGACGATTCGAACCGATTAAACAACCCAGCTGGGGATTCCAGACCACACGACATATGCAGGTCCCCGACCTACATATACCAACCTACCCTCGGATCCTCTAAAACAAGAACAGGTCCGCGCCACCCGAGAATACAGTACTCCACCATTCCAGCCCATGGCCACGTGGGTACACGCTATTCCCGCCATCTCTCCACTCCCAGTGCGCGAGTAGCCATTCTCGTAATAGAATTGCCAAGTTCAGGCTTACCGGAGTATGTGGTTAGTACTACAAATTCTCACCTCATGCAATTCAACAACGGACGTGCCTTAATCGACACAGGCGGAAAGAACCCGCTCACAAGACCTCCATGTTTTGTGGCTCACACACACCGAGTCCGCCCGGTCTAGATTTATTACTCCACATTCCCATATCACATGCTAACATAATTAACCAATGTTCTATTTAAAATTTGCAGGTGACAGGTAGTCACCCGACTTTCATCGTTCTACGCATAGCTAAGCAAGACTAGGCATATACGAGTTTAAAACTGGTAATATGGTAAATATGGAATAACAAGGGTGGTAATGCACCAATTAGGATTTTACTTAACTCCTAATCACTTAATGCAGTAACGGAAGGCAAAAGCGAAATTAATTTATAAAACACAAGGTAGGGTTGTATGCATCCGGGGCTTGCCTTCGTTGACGGAAAAGTCCGGTTCCTACGACGTTACACAAGGATTCGATCCGACCTCAACAGATGGATTAACCTCCTCAACAGCTTGATTAACTACCACGTTTTCACCTTTGTTCACTATACGTAATAACAATGCCATGTTTAACATGATGCGGAATACGAAACATGATGCTCGATGAAGGATGCAAAATTAACAATTTGAATACAACTTTCCTTCGCGGTACAGTTGCAAGTCAAACAATTAAATCTTTTTCATAACACATACATCAATTGCCAAGGATCATCATCAACTAATGACCCAAGGTCATCACTCAATCCAAAATTTCAAACAAAACCTAAATCGTTAAAGGTTACTATTCGCTTTTATGAATTAATTATTTAATTCAAAATTATGAAATAACTCAACTTATTCTAATTGAGCTCAAAATTTTAGTACATGTTCATTACATGATAAGTAAGTGGCAAAACAAATTTCATAATTTTTGGACAATTAAATAAGCCTAGAAAAATTATGGAAATCCATTTATTAATAAATTAAGCAATTTTTATCACATTCAAAAAGTACTGAAAAACATTATTTCATATTTTTCTTAAATACTATACATCACAGAGAAGTCACACAAAAATTTTCATAATTTTTGGAGCTTTAAATAAATCTACACAAAAATAACAAAAACAAACACTATTCATTCAAATCTGAAAATAGAAAAATCCATTTGAACGCTGAGTCACTGACAACGGGTCCCACCTGTCATCCCTAACCTCGCACGTTTGACTACGACGGCGACGGCGCTGACCAGCGATTTCTCGCCGACGGTGAGACCAACGGTGACTGCGAGAGTACTAACATGATCACTACGTTATAGCGCATCGATCTATGGCACTAACGCGACCAATTACGGCCCGAACCGAGCACTACGCCGACCATGGCGGACGCGGTGGCATGGCAGCGCTACGTCGGCGGCTACAGGCTGGTAGAGCTCAAACAAGAGATCCAGGAAGCACCAGTGGCTCACCCCGAACACGTTGAAGCAAGGAGCGAGGTCGGAGAAGCAACGGAGAGGCGTGACGACAATCACGGTGATCACGGCGGAGCAAAACGTCGTCGGCGATGGTGTACCGGCGACTGCAGTGGTCAAAATGAGCAACCAGCTATGGATTAAGTACTACAGCATCGAGACGAAATAGAATCAGCCAAAACCAGGGACAGAGATGCACCGTGGAGCTCTGGCCGCGGCGAATCGTGCTCGGCGGAGGAATTGCCGGCCGCGAGGAAGAAGGGCGTGCACCGCGAGTTTCCGGTGAAGACAAGCCACAAGGACTGGTTTGCTGGACGCGCAGGGAACTAGCGGAGCTGGAACACGCTTTGCTGCGATGGCGTGGGTGCTGGTTCGACGGCAAAAGCTCGACAGAGCTGCAACGGCGGTGACTGGAAAACAGAGGAAAGGGGCAGGGGCAAACGACGACGGCTCTGGTTATAAAGGATGGCCAGGAAGCTCAAGGAAGCGACGCAGGAGACGTTTCCGCGCCAGCGCGAAGCCGAGGATGTCCACGCGCGCGCCTGGAAGCGAACCGAAGGTCACCGGCGGTGTAGCTACGGCGGTGAACACTGTTCACAGTATTTACAAGTTTGCCATTCGCCAAAATTCACAAATTACTCACAAATTTTCATAACAACTCAAAAATCTCCAAAAATAAAAGTTGTTCAAAATCAAAAGTTCTACAACTTTGCTTTTATAACCATCTCCTAATTCGGTCTAGATTTTGAAATGAACTTTTGAATTTGAATCGGGAAATTTAACGAATTACGCCTTTTTGAATTACTCAAAATTTTTCTAAACAACTTGAAAAACTCCAAAGATAAACTTTGCTTAACTTGCCAAGCTCTACACTTTTGCTTTTGGGCCCAACCTCAAAATATGCTTAGATTTTGAAATGGATTTTCAGGGTAGGATTTAAATGTTGAAAAGCGGGGTTTTCTCGAAAAATTCAAAACCCAGACAAACTTTGAACTTGAGTCAAACAATACAATTCAACACTCATTACACAAATGTAAACTTGTTTTAGTAAATGCACACCAAAGTTTTCACCAAATGCCAAATGCTTTGCAATGCATATGATGACATGTCAGATTTTAATATTTAAACACCCGGGGTGTTACAATTACCCCCAACCAAGTACTAGGTGATGTCATGACACAAGAGACATACCGTGTGGAAAGGGAGGGGGATGACAAGGAGGACAAGAAGGAAGAAGAGGACAAGAAGAAGAAAAGCATAGCATTCAAGGCTAGTTCATCATCATACAAAAACAAGGGCAAGTCCAAGAAAGAATCAAGTGATGATGAAGATCTAAGTGATATTGATGATGAGGCTATGGCTCTCTTTGTGCGCAAGATGGGCAAGTTCATGAAGAAAAAGGGCTATGGTGCAAGAAAGAGAAGAGATCACACCAAGAAGAAAGAGTATGTGAGAAGATGCTACAATTGCAAGAGCCCCGATCATGTAGTAGCAAATTGTCCATACAATAGTGACAATGATGAGGATGAGAAGAAGAAGCACAAGGAGGATAAGAAAGAAAAGAAGGAGAAGAAGGAGAAGAGAATGACCTTCCAAAAGAAGAAGGGTGGAGGCTATGTAGTCACTTGGGATAGTGATGGCTCATCAGATAGTGATGACTCTAGTGATGATGGCAAGAAGTCTATCAAGAGAGCACTAGCAAGCATCGTCATCAACGACAAGCCCTCTATCTTTGACACTCCATCAACATGCCTCATGGCAAAGCCTACCAAGGTAAAATATGATGAGAGTGATGATGATGAATGTGAAAGTGACTCTTGTAGGAATGATAATGATGATGATGATGATGATGATGATGAGGAGTACTCCAAGGAGGAGCTCTTGGACATGTGTGAGCAAGTGCACGCTTGCAATGAGATGAAGAGAAAGGAGTGCAAAGAATTGCGCAAGAAAGTAAAATTTCTTGAGCAATCCTTTGATGAGCTCAATGCCACTCATGAGGGGCTAATGGTTGCCCATGAGAAGCTTGGCAAAGCTCACTCTAAGCTTGAAAAGGCTCACTCCTCTCTCATTGAGCAAGTCAAGAAGGAGGAAGCCAAGAAGGAGCAAGTGATAGTAACATATGATGTGGGACTAACATGTGATCTTATTGATGAATCTTTTCATGAACCCATTATTGTTGCTCCTACTAACACTTCTTATAGCACAACCATTACCACTCCACCTATGAATGATACATCACTAATGGTGGAAAATGAAACCCTCAAGAAGGAGGTGAATGAGCTCACTCGTGCCTTAGGCAATGCCTATGGTGGAGATGCCCGCTTGCTAAAGTGCTTGGGTAGCCAAAGGTTTTCTCTCAACAAAGAGGGATTAGTCTATACCCCCAAGAAAGGCAAGGCGACCTTTGTCACTCCCAAAGCTAGCTTTGTGAAGGGCAATGGTCGGTTTTGTAATAGATACAAGCAAGTTGGGCATATAGAGCAAAATTGCAAGACTAACAAGAACAAGCTACCTAATATATCCTCAATCAAATTTGATTCTTGTTACATGCTTTATAAGGGTGCCAATGGTGTGAAGGCTAAGTTCATTGGTACACCTATTGTGGGCCCAAAAGAAGAAGGCCATTTGGGTACCAAAGACCTTGGTGACTAACCTACAAGGACCCAAGCAAGTTTGGGTACCTAAAAAGAATTGATCTTCTTTTGTAGGTAAATTATAAAGCCGGAGGAAGATATTGGGTGCTTGATAGTGGGTGCACACAACACATGACCGGTGATTCAAGAATGTTCAATTCAATCAATGAAAGCAAGAGCAATGGGATTGATAGTATCACATTTGGTGACAATGGCAAAGGCAAGGTCAAAGGGCTTGGTAAGATTGCAATATCCAATGACTTGAGCATTTCCAATGTGCTACTAGTAGAGAGCTTGAACTTCAATTTATTGTCGGTAGCTCAATTGTGTGATCTTAGATTCAAGTGCATATTTGGTGTGGATGATGTAGAGATTATAAGTGTAGATGGCTCTAACTTGATATTCAAAGGATTTAGATATGAGAATCTATACTTAGTTGATTTCAATGCTAGAGAAGCTCAATTGTCAACTTGTTTGATCACTAAGTCTAGTATGGGTTGGTTATGGCATAGAAGGCTTGGTCATGTTGGAATGAAACAATTGAACAAATTAATTAAGCATGACTTAGTTAGAGGCTTGAAAGATGTCACATTTGAGAAGGATAAGCTATGTAGTGCATGTCAAGCCAGAAAGCAAGTTGGTAATACACATCCTAAGAAGAGCATAATGAGCACATCTAAGGCATTTGAGTTGATGCACATGGACTTGTTTGGACCAACCACATACACTAGCATTGGTGGAAACAAATATGGATTTGTGATTGTGGATGATTTCACTAGATACATATGGGTGTTCTTTCTTGTTGATAAGAGTGATGTGTTTGCAACATTCAAATCATTTGTCAAAGGCATTCACAATGAGTTTGAAACCACAATCAAGAAAGTTAGAAGCGACAATGGTAGTGAATTCAAGAATACTAGAGTTGATGAGTTGTGTGATGAATTTGGAATTAGACATCAATTCTCGACCAAGTATACTCCTCAATCAAATGGGCTAGTTGAAAGAAAGAATAGAACCTTGATTGATATGGCAAGATCAATGTTGAGTGAGTACAATGTGAGTCATTCATTTTGGGCCGAAGCAATCAACACGGCTTGCTACTATAGCAACCGACTCTATTGTCACCCTATGATGGAGAAGACACCTTATGAGCTATTGAATGGAAGAAAGCCCAACATAGCATACTTTTGGGGTTTTGGTTGTAAATGCTATATATTGAAGAAAGACACTAGATTGAGCAAGTTTGAAAAGAAATGTGATGAAGGTTTCTTGCTTGGTTACTCCACTACTAGCAAGGCTTATAGAGTTTGGAATTTGGCTAGTGGTACTCTTGAGAAGGTTCATGATGTGGAGTTTGATAAAACAAATAGTTCCCAAGAGGAAGATGAGAATCTAGATGATGTAAGAGGCACTCAATTGGTCAATGCAATGAAGAACATGGACATTGGTGAGTTAAGGCCTAGAGAGGTGATTGACATTAAAGATGACAAGAATCAAGTACTCTCTAACTCAAATGTGCAAGCTAGTGGTTCTCATGATCAAATCCAAGCAAGCACTAGTGATGGCAATATGCAAGATCAACAAATGGCTAGTACATCATCTCAACCAAGTGATCAATCAAATGCTAGCATTCAAGTGCAGGTGCTTCAACCAACCAATGTTGCAAGAGATCATCCATTGGACACTATCATTGGTGATATTTCAAGAGGTGTGCAAACAAGATCAAGATTGGCTTCATTTTATGAGCATTTCTCATTTGTGTCATCCATTGAACCTAAGAAGATAGATGAAACTTTGAGGGATGTTGATTGGATCAATGCTATGCATGAAGAGCTAAACAACTTCACAAGAAATCATGTATGTGATTTAGTTGAGAGGCCTAAGGGTCATAATGTGATTGGAACTAAGTGGGTCTTTCGGAACAAGCAAGATCAAGATGGGATAGTGATAAGGAACAAAGCAAGATTAGTGGCTCAAGGTTACACTCAAGTTGAAGGTCTTGACTTTGGAGAAACTTATGCCTCGGTTGCAAGATTGGAAGCAATTAGGATCTTGCTAGCTTATGCTTGTGCCCACAACATCAAGTTGTACCAAATAGATGTGAAAAGTGCATTTCTCAATGGGTACATCAATGAGCTTGTGTATGTTGAGCAACCTCCCGGTTTTGAAGATAAAAAGAAACCCAACCATGTGTTCAAGTTGAGAAAGGCTTTGTACGGATTGAAACAAGCACCTAGAGCATGGTATGAGAGATTGAGGGATTTCCTACTCTCTAAGGGATTCAAGATGGGAAAGGTTGACACCACTCTCTTCACCAAGAAGCTTGGAAATAACTTGTTTGTAATGCAAATCTATGTTGATGACATCATTTTTGGATCAACAAATCAAGAATTTTGTGAGGAGTTTGGCAAGATGATGGCAAGTGAGTTTGAGATGTCTATGATTAGAGAACTTAGTTACTTCCTTGGTCTTCAAATCATGCAAATGAAGAATGGCATATTTGTGAGTCAAGGCAAGTATATCAAGGACATGCTCAAGAAGTTTGAAATGGATGAGAGTAAAGCTATTAGTACACCAATGGGGACAAGTGGAAGCTTAGATAGTGATGCTAGTGGCAACATGATGGATCAAAAGATGTATCGGTCTATGATTGGAAGTCTACTCTATGTGACCGCATCAAGGCCGGATGTGATGTTTAGTGTATGCATGTGTGCAAGATTTCAAGCCTCACCAAGAGAAAGTCATTTGAAGGCAACAAAGAGAATATTGAGGTACTTGAAGCATACACAACATGTTGGATTATGGTATCCCAAAGGAGCAAGATTTGAGTTGATTGGATATTTGGATTCCGATTATGTGGGATGCAAAGTTGAGAGAAAAAGCACATCGGGCACATGTCAACTATTGGGAAGATCACTTGTGTCTTGGTCATCAAAGAAGCAAAATAGTGTAGCACTTTCAACCGCCGAAGCGGAGTACATTTCGGCCGGTAGTTGTTGTGCTCAATTACTTTGGATGAAGGCTACTTTGAGTGACTTTGGAATCAAGTTCAAGCAAGTGCCATTGCTATGTGACAATGAAAGTGCCATGAAGCTCACCAACAACCCGGTTCAACACTCAAGAACAAAGCATATAGATGTCTGTCATCACTTCATAAGAGATCACCAACAAAAAGTGAACATTTGCATAGAGAGTGTGGGTACCGAAGATCAACTTGCCGATATATTCACCAAGCCACTTGATGAGAAGAGGTTTTGCAAGCTAAGGAATGAATTGAACATACTTGACTTCTCCAATATGTGTTGATGCACCCCCATTATATGACATGCCTCTCCTTCGAGCAAAGCAAGGTAAAGTTGATTGACATGTCATCCATCCATTACTAAGGACTTGTTTAGTGCATCTAGTCATTCCTATCATGTCCTAGGCTCATTCATGAAAATCAAATGAATTTGATGCTTATATGGTACCACTATTGCTTGTATGTTTGAAATGATCTAGTGGTAGCATATGACATGTTTGTGGGCTTGTAAACCTAGTGTTTGATTTAGAAAATGAGTTATAAGTGTTTAACTCAACATGGTACAAGATAACCCTTATTTAAAGGTGTGAAGAAGCTTGTCCTTGGATCAAACCGAGTTAAATATCTTTTGCAAGTAATCTAGATTGAACCAAATTGGGAAAATGATCCTTACTTCACATAGTTTCACCCCAACCTATCCATAATTTGAGCTCACCTTTTGTGCTAATTGTTGACAAAGGGGGAGAGAAACAAATATATGAGTGTTAGGGGAGAGATATAATAAAAAAAGGGATCAATTTTAAAATAGGGGGAGCAAGCTCATAAACTTGTATGATGCATTTGAATGAACATTTCATATATTTGCTTGCATGTTACAAGTTCTTAATTTCAATATCCATGCTTGTGTGGTGTATGCTAGTTATAGGTTTGAATGATGAAATAAAAAACTAGCATGCATAGGCTAAAGTAACTAGACTCATACTCACATTATGAAAACTAGACCCTTGTTTTTAATGTTGATCTCATGGGGTATTCTAGTGTTTGTGTATGTCTAGTTACTAATGATGCTAAGGATGGTATATTGATGCACTCCGATTGGTATCACGCTTCAAAGGTCCATCTCTTATACCTTAGCATCATTTGGTAGAAATTGACTCCTATATTTCCTATCTAAGCATATGTGCAAAGCTACAATCCAAACTCTTAGCACATATGTAGGGGGAGCAATTACTACCATTTGGAGTTCATGAAACTCGCCCATATCCTTTACACATGGTAAATATGCTTGGGCAAGCAACATGGATTCAAATGAACTTTAATTCATATCTTTGAATAAGGGTTGTCATCAATTACCAAAAAGGGGGAGATTGAAAGCTCTAGTTTAGTTTTGGATAATTGATGAAACCCTAAGTGCTAACCTAGTTTATCAAGATGATTATGAGATAGGTAGCACTACTCCAAGTGATGAAGCAATGGCAAAGATCATGACAATGGTGATGGCATGATGATGGTCAAATGTTTAAACTTGGAAAAGAAGAAAGAGAAAAACAAAAGGCTCAAGGCAAAGGTATAAAATGTAGGAGCCATTTTGTTTTAGTGATCAAGACACTTAGTGAGTGTGATCACATTTTGGATAGATAGCCGTACTATTAAGATGAGTGAAACTCGTATCGAAATGCGGTTATCAAAGTGCCACTAGATGCTCTAACTCATTGCATATGCATTTATGATCTAGTGGAGTGCTAACACCCTTGAAAACATTTGTGAAAATATACTAACTCATGTGCACAAAGTGATACACTTGGTGGTTGGCACATTGGAGCAAGGGTGAAGAAGTTAGAAGTGAAAATGAGTTGGTCGCGAAGACGCTAGCGTAGGTCAACTGACCGGACGCTGGGTCTGAAAGCACCGGACGCTGGCAGCGTGAGTCCGGTCAAACTGGTCGGTCGGCACAGTACCTAGGGTATTGCACCGGACGCTAGGTCTAGAAGCACCGGACGCTGGCAGCGTGCGTCCAATCAAACTGGTCGATCGGCACAGTACCTAGGGTATTGCACCGGATGCTGGTCTAGGTCCGGTCAAGGTGGACCGGACGCGTCCGGTCGAAGAAATACGCCTCGGGGAGCTTACTGGAAACGACCGGACGCTGGGGCTTCAGCGTCCGGTCAGTTTTGTCGGTGCGTCCGGACAGTTTCATAGCCGTTGGAATCTGACGAACAGCGTTTGAAGCAAGTGACGCGTGGCGTCCATCGGGAGACCGAACGCTGAGTCCAGGGTCCGGTCAGTATGACCGGAGCGTCCGGTCAGAGCGCGTTTTGCCCAGTGAAGGGGTATAACGGCTCTATTTGATTGGGGCTCTATTTATAGCCCCATGGCCGGCTCAAGGGAGAACTATTGCACATTTTCATTGACATAGCAACCTTGTGAGCTTAGCCAAAGTCCTCTCACTCATCTCCATCATTGATCCATCATCATTGTGAGATTGGGAGAGAATCCAAGTGCATTACTTGAGTGATTGCATCTAGAGGCACTTGGTATTCGTGTTGCGCTGCGGATTTCGCTTGTTTCTCTTGGTGGTTGCCACCACCTAGACGGTTGGAGCAGCGGTGAAGGATCGGCACGAGTTGGTAATTGTTCGTGGCCGCCTTTGGTGATTGTGAGGGGAGCTGTACCTTCCCCGACGGAGTGCCTAAAGGTAACTCTAGTAAATTGCTCATGTCATTGAGTTACCTCACTTGTGGGTCGGTTCTTGCAGTGTCCTATCGTGTGGATGAGGTTTTTAAAACACCTCTTAGCCGCCGAACCACCAAGTGTTGGTCGACACAACGGGGACGTAGCGTGTTGGCAAGCACGTGAACCTCGGGAGAAAATCGATTGTCTCTTGTCATTTGCATTCTCCCGGTGATTGGCTTGATCTTCATATTGTGATTGGTTCATCCCCTACACGACGGTATAATCACCCTACTTACTTACATTCTTGCAAACTAGTTGATACAAGTTCTTTAGTGTAACTAGAATTGAGAGCTTGCTTGATTATTTACATTCATCTAGTTGAGCTCTTTAGAGTAGCAAGTTTGCGTGCCTAAGTAATCATTGCAACTAGAATTGTTGGATAGGTGGCTTGCAACCCTTGTAGAGCTAGAGCAAGTTTGCATTACGCTATTTGTCATACTAATCAAATTGCTCTAGTTGATTTATAGATTTTTAAATAGGCTATTCACCCCCCTCTAGCCATACTAGGACCTTTCAGACATTCAGCCCGAACCAGTATAAATCTTGTGTCCATTAGCGCACCATCCGGGCCTAACGCGCATAACTATAAATTTACTTGCCGGTGCTTATTCGAAACACCGACACATGTGTTTTGATGTTGCAAGTTGCAAGTGTTTTATCTGGACGTTGTGTTTGACATATATGTTGCAAGTCTATGTTCCAGATGTTTTATCGTTTCAGATGTATGTTGCATTCAAGTGTTTTCATGTTGCACGTATTTCATATTGTTCGGAGAGTCAGGGGGTACGGGCGACACGGGCGTCGGGGAATGGGGTGCGGCGAGCTGGGGCCGGTGGACGTGTGCGTGGCGCACTGGGGGCCGGCGGTCGGGGCATGACAAGGCGGGGTGCACGTGCAGGGTGCGGCGAATGGCCAAGCGGATGGGGCGGGTCGAATCGAGGCAAACGGGACGAACTGCGCGTGTGAGGCGAGTCGTCCAAACACGTAGGCGCAACGATGGGGGTGGGGTGTGCGTGCGTGGCGGAGCGAATTAGCGGATGGGACAGGCTGCGTGGACGTCCAGACCGCGCGTCCGTCCACACGTTCAGGTGCTAGCCATGCCGTAGATATACAACATGTTCGCTCGTTGATTTCAGCCAGAGCTTATCAGCTATGGTACAATATTTTTCTCTCATAACAAACCAGCACTAGCCAGGCTTATGAGCCTAGAAAACAACAAACGAACAATAAACTAATTTCTAGAGTATGTCTATGTACCTAACTCGATGGTGTCAACGAATTTCGTTGCAGATGTAACAGTTACCGAAAGGAACATCACAAGTAATTAGAAATATCTCAAACGGAGCGGACGGCATCGGCGGAGTACTGCTTGTACGGGCCTGTTGCACGGCAACTATGTGTAGTAGTGTGCCACTTTGAGGCTACTGCAATGGTTGGTACGCATCACTTGCACGGCCCACTGCACCCTAGTCTAGTCATTCCGAACCAATCTGCAATTTCGTGGACTCCACTCCACCAGAATCCAGATTCCAGAACGAGCAATAGAGACAGCGACCGATCACAAAAATGCACAACCACCTCGAACAAGTAGCTAGCATGCATCTCAATCCGTTCCGTGCGTGTGCGTGGCTCCATCACCGTCCCCGGACTCTGAACCAGTAGGCAGCTAGCATGTATTCCCGGCCGCTCGACGCTCGTCCCCGTGCCGATCGAAAGGATGCCCCGCCGCGAGCGATTCTGACATGCATAATCCGACTGTCTCGGCTTCAGATGACTCCGGGCGTCTTTCACCGTGCTTGTTTGATTTATAAGTCGTATTTTTTCAGCCAACGAACAGTATCGGCTTATCAGCCGTACGTTCATCCATCGGAGTGGGCGAGTGCTCGCCACTGTGCGCCATCCTATCCACCACCATTGAGCATTGACTGGTTCCCAACGCCGGAAGCAGAACGGGGCGCGTACGAGAAAGTGCGGCAGGGGTACGGTGCTGTAGCTGCTGCGGAGGGAGACGGCCAGTCGGCCACCAAGAGGAGGGAACCGAGGGGGGTGCCGCCGTCGTCGGCCCGTCGCCGTTCGCTGGCAACTTGGAGTTGGCGCGTGAATCGCGATGGATATTTCGGCCGGCAGCTCTGTTGGTTACAGCTGCGGCGTGCTGCCACTAGCTGAGGCACGAGCACGCTAGCAAGATAATTGCAGCTCTCGGTTGCTTCCACTCCATGGCTGATCTGGAGAGTGGAGACGGAACACCAACCAGATAAGCACTACCGATTTTTGTTCCCACGTTGTTTGCTAGGATTTCAGCTTCTTGGAAAAACTACTACTCCTATATGTTTCCCACTTCCAGTTTAGAATTCAAACATGTTTTATCCATTTCAGTTTCGGGTTCCAATTGTTTATTTGGAACCATTTCTTCGGTTCGCAGGAAGAGACTAAAACAACAGGATGGTGGAGGTAGCACTGCTTTGTTTTAGCATTAGAAAGAAACGAACCATGTGAAATCATCATGAAATTCTTGTGTGCTGCACATGCTTTCCAAAAACCTTTTCCCCCCTCGGTTTACAAAAGAAGTTCCCAAGTAAAGATCATTCTTTTTTTATTTTCTATGGGAAAAGGAAAGCAAAGGAAACTGGACTATGATTCTAGTATGAAACAGCGGTGCATGTGCATCCACTGATATGACTGCCTAGGTACAAATGGCTGCCGGCTAGTGCGATTAGCCCAAGTACAAGTAGTACCACGGGTTCCACGATCCAGTGGTTTCTCTGCTCTTTTTCCTTGCACTTTCCCTTAGGGCCTACGTGAAATCGAATATGCTCTTGAAATCCAATTTGGCTGCGATTGGAGCGAAAATGCCTGCATTTTGACCTTCTTTCATCCAAGTACATTTCTCTTGAAACAGAACTAACCTTTAGGGCCACATTTGTATGTCTATAATGTTTTAGGGGCCTTAATTTTTTTCTCATCATGTTTATATGTTTTATCACATCGAATGTTATCTTATCTCATTATTACTAATTGAAGGCTTAAAAGGAACTTTTATGTTAATATAATCCTCACGAGACGCGTTAGAAAAAAAAACCTTAAAAATTCTCACAATAATCATAAACATCTGGTCTTTGATTTTGTAGACTCTACCCATCATCATCAATACAACTATTGGACCTATTCTGTTTTACATGAAGTTACCCACATTTAACCCCCTAAATTTGCATATAACTCAATGACCTATACCATTATGAAAAAATAATTTAAAGCATCCCACCCCTATCATTTTCATTATGAAAGATACTAAAGTAATATCTAAATTTATATCTAAATTACCCAACCTATCATTATGAAAGATAATGCAAACTAAACCCAAGTTTGCTTTTGAGGAATTGCTTTTGAGGTACTAGGTAGGAGTAATTCACTTATATTCTTCTTATACATACTAATGTTGACCGCTTTTCTTTGTCATGTGCATTTTCCATGAAAACTCATCAACTAATGCATTTTTTTGAATCATAATACTAGCCATGACTCAAGATTTCAGCACTATATTATTATGGTTACAATCGTTAGAATCTGGAGAAGCTATGTGTGTGTGGTCAATTTCTTCGTTTTTTTGCATCTATTTTTTGTGGCTTTATGCTTTTATCTTATGTTAGTGCTTCTAGTTCTTCTCCCTCTTATTTATTTTGTATAATCATACTTTGTAAATGTGTTTCCCTTTAGGGCTACTTTGGTAGCCGGGAATCCCTCCAGGTTCCCGGGCTGTTCCCCGTGGAGAAAACCCACGCAGAAAGTTCTCACGGGGTTTCTCTCCAGCCAATTTGGAAGCCCACGATTCGGGTCCCTTGGCCCCGGGAGACACCATTTCCCCTGTGGAGATCCGCCAGGCCTCGTGACGCCGGGTAGCGCTCCTTGTTTCGCATCTCGCGACTCACGCTGCAACGCTTCTATCTCGCTTGGCCGCCACCACCTAGAGCTGGTTGTGTTCCAAACAGTGACCAGGGAAAGGGGAGTGAAGGCATGGGGTTTCAATTTGCCACTAAATCCCCGTCGGGGGGCTTCCTGTAGTCCTAAATGAAATATTTGCCATGACATGGTCACGAACAAACTTTGTAAATATGTTGTTTTTTATAAAGTAAATATGTCGTTTCTATGCAATAAAGTTGGCAACAGAAACGGTTCCTGTAGTTTTTCTAACATAATATATAGTTACAGTCTCTTCGCAAGTTTAACCATCTTTTCTCAGATTATGGTAAGTCAAAAGGGGTGTTTGGTTGCTAGCCACACTTCACTTTAGGCAAGTTTAACCATACCGACGAGTGTTTAGTTGTTAACTAAACTTAGACAAGATTTTTTGGGCTCCATATGTCAGAGTAAAGAAGGGCAAATTCTCTTAGATGATAGTGTGGCTTCAAATTTTCTAGTTATACTTATCTAAGGTTAGTTCTGGCAAATTATATGCCTAGGAACCAGACAACTCCAAAAGCGAGATCAATGATGCAAAAGAAGACATGAGAGGTTGTTACTAGTCAATGACGCGGAAGAAAGACTACCTGATTGGCCAAGAGGTAAGCAAAATGACCATGATCTCTTATGTAAGAAGGCCTAGAACGAATGGTACTGTCCGGCCCAACATTGTTTCTGTCCTCTTACGTACAGCATTATCATGTTTCTCAAAAAAAAAAAAACGTACAGCATTATCATTTCCTTGTTTTGCCAGTTCCGATTCATTTCAACTACTGCAGTTAACAAAGCACTAAAAAACATTTAAAGACCTTTTGGCCACATTTTACCAGCGCCATTTGTTTGAATCCCCAATGTGGAGTGGCGTTCTCACAAATAGCAAGCTTTACAAAGGCCCTTTAGCTACATTGGCTGATCAAAATCGCTCTCACCCAGAAACTAGAAAAAACAACCCACAAAAAACTTTGTGGCGAACAAACATATATTAGCTAGGATGATAAGAAATCGTGCCCTATCTGAACGTACTACCACACTAGCAATCCTATTGCCCATCCACTCGCGCGCATTTTTCTGTGGCCAATCCGCTTTCCAAAATGCATGTATGGCTGTTGCACATAGTCGTCGGCCTGCGTGCAGTGCAGCTTTTGTGCGCCGGGTTGGTCTTCCCTAATCTCTGCTTTTTGTGCCCTACGTCGAAGTCCAATACCCCCCAAGTTTGCTATATATATCAGTCTCCGGCTCTCACAACATTCCATGACAAGGAGATCAAGAAAGCCTAGCATTTTCTCTCATTCCTTTCCTCTGTTGGAAGGAGCAAGTGAGACAAACAAGCAACAAGAGCATCCAACAGACACACAGAGAGAGAGGTCAACCTCACTCACAGCAGTCAGCCACAGCACCAAATACACTGCAGGGGTCACATTCTGTCGCTGCGTTCTCACACGCTTACAATAGGGACCCAACCGGTCTTGGCAGCCGCGCTCGTGTACCGGTCAGCATGGACGCCGCTGCGAGGGAAGCGCAGAGTGGTCTGGAATGGCGGGTGACCGTGCCGGAGGGCGCGTCGGTGACCATGGAGCACGAGGCCGGCGGCCCTGCCGCGAGGGCGTGGGCGTGGCTGCTGGCCTGCTTGGCCAAGGCGTGGAGCAGGGTCGCCCGGTTCGCGAGTAAGGTGTGGAGGATCGCGGCAGATGATCCCCGGAAGGCGGTGCACGGGCTCAAGGTCGGCCTGGCGCTCGCGCTCGTCTCCGTGTTCTTCTACACCAGGCCCCTGTACGACGGCGTTGGTGGGGCTGCCATGTGGGCCATCATGACGGTCGTCGTTGTCTTCGAGTACACTGTCGGTGAGTCGACCGGCTTTGCTTGGCAGAGTCAGTGCACGCAGATGAGCTGCCATACATATGCGTGCATGCGTGCGTGGATATTGTCTTGACCAGCTGGTCTTTGCATGGGCAGGTGGCAGCGTGTACAAGTGTTTCAACCGGGTCGTTGCGACGGCGAGCGCCGGCGTTCTCGCGCTCGGCGTGCACTGGGTGGCGGACAGATCCGGCGAGCTCGAGCCGGTCATCGTCACTGGCTCCCTCTTTCTGCTGGGTACGTATTTTGCATTTGTCATTGCTTTGTGTGATAGTAATCTCTTAACCGACAACGATCGACAAGCCCCGCTCTCTCATCTGTATAAAATCACAGCATGCAGCACTGACACCAAAAGTGAATGTGCATGCAGCTGCGGCAGCCACCTTCTCGCGGTTCATCCCGACGGTGAAAGCGCGGTTCGACTACGGCGTGACCATCTTCATCCTGACGTACAGCCTGGTGGCCGTGTCTGGGTACCGCGTCGACCAGCTCGCGGCGCTGGCGCAGCAGCGGGTGTCCACCATCGGCATCGGCATCTTCATGTGCCTCGCCGTCAACCTGCTCATCTGCCCCGTGTGGTCCGGCGCGGAGCTGCACCTCCTCACCACGCGGAACATGGACAAGCTCGCGGACGCCGTGGAGGCCTGCGTCGAGGACTACTTCGCGGAGGCGGAGGAGGCGGCCGCGCGGCAGTCCAAGTCGTCGGACGGGTACAAGTGCGTGCTCAACTCCAAGGCGTCCGAGGACTCGCATGCCAACCTGGCGCGGTGGGAGCCCGCGCACGGCCGGTTCGGCTTCCGCCACCCCTACGGGCAGTACGCCAAGGTGGGCGCCGCGATGCGCGCGTGCGCCTACTGCGTGGAGGCCCTGAGCAGCTGCGCGGGCGCCGAGGTCCAGGCGCCCCCGCACGTGAAGCGCCTCCTCCGCGACGTGTGCACCCGGGTGGGCGCGTGGTGCGCGCGGGTGCTCAGGGAGGCGTCGCGCTCCGTCGCCACCATGACCACGTCCTCCTCCGGGGCCCTGGACTTCGCGGTGACGGACATGAACACGGCCGTGCAGGAGCTGCAGGGCGACATGCGGACGCTGCCGTCGACCGTTCTGGCCGTGAAGCTGCAGGCGGCAGAGACGACGTCCCTGATGGACACCATGCCCGTCTTCACCGTGGCGTCGCTGCTGGTGGAGATATCGGCGAGGGTCGAGGGCGTCGTGGACGCCGTCGACGAGCTGGCGACACTTGCGAGCTTCAAGCAGGTCGACGACGACGATGATGATGACGACAAGAAGGGAGAGACCGAGATGACGATCAAAGTGCACCCGTTGAACGAGCCGGACACCGACGAGGAATCACCGGAAAACAAGACGAGCAATAAGGCTTGATCGATAACCATGAAAAACCTCGACGATCTATCTCCAAACCAGGACGGCAGATCAGACACGACGAACTCGATAAGATTTAGCCTGGCGGGCGACACCATTTCATTATTACTAGATATATTATTTGAAGGCCTTGATTATTATTTTCCGTGGATCGGAGGAGCTCGATCACAGCTTCACATCCACGGCTGTATACAAGGGAATAAGAGCATAAGACCCGGTGGCCGGAGAATCATAGCAGTTGTGTACATAGGTTTACAAACCAAAGCATTTTGACACGGATCGTGCACAGAGGCAAGCAAAACGACGGCACTGCGTACTCTCTGTTTCTCGTGGTGCTTTCCCCTTCCCCGGCCGCGCGCAAGTTTCAATTTTTCTTGTGCACGTTGTTGCATTACAGCAGCGCCACTCACTAGGGGGGACGGGGACCTAATGCCGGTGCACGCGCATTGCCTCACGATCGCCACACCATGGCTCGCAGATTACAGGATGAAGGACAGAAAAGGTGATGGCAGCGTGCCGCAATTCATCATTTGTTTTCTTGAAAACATAGGGCACCTTGGAGAGACTAGTCAATAAGATATTAGGAATGTCAAAGTCACCGCATGACTCGTCCTCTGTCAAAGACACATCTCACACCAGTAAAAAAAATAGCTGAAAATGCAATCACACACTCTGAATAATGAAACTAGTTCGCCGCAACCCATTATTTAGTCCATGAGCTTGTAAAGGAATGATGATGAAATCCGTTAGCTCGCTGCGTGATAAAGGATTCAGAGGGATCGGAGCTGGATGGGGATGGGATTCGGCCTGGCTCATGGTGGAGTACAAAACTTCTGCACTGAAGAAACAGGTAGGCGATGATGAGATGATACATCATACGTATGCATATCTGAAACAGCAGGAGGGAACAAAGCAAGTACTAAAAGCGCCGACGAGCCACTACGCCGGTAGCTCCGGCACGAGCTCTCGGTCAGTCTGATCCCGGATCTGACCAGTCGCTGAGGGATAAGGATTTCACAAATATTTAATGGAAACGCCCTATTCGTTTGGCTGATAAGCAGTACTTTTTCAGCCAACGAACAATATTTTTCTCTCACAATAAATCAGCCAATAGTACTTTCAGCCATGACTTATCAGCTAAGCGAACAGGGCATATCTGTCAGCAGACACTTCCTTAAAACTTCGGTACCGCCTCTCTCATCTCATGTGCTCTGAGCAGCATGCTGAAAAGCCTAAAGTTTCGCACTCACAAACAAACTAGCACTCACGAATCTTTATCCATCAACTTGCTTGATCTGCAATTTAAGCACTGGCCGTATGGAAAGTAACCGTAACCGTCGGTGCAAAAGTTTATAAGCCACGTTCTCAAACCAAACCATTGTCGCTACAACGCCGGAGCCCGGAGTAATCCGCACGGCACGGGGCAACAGGTGACAAGCTCCAACAGTCTTGCTCCCTAAAGTCTAAGGTCCTCTTTGGTAGGGTTTTTGTCGGGGCTTTTTCAGCGATTTAATCAAAAGACTTGTCAAACATGTCCATATTAAAACGGCTTGTCAAGTCAAAACCAAATTAAATATGAAAAAGTTGAAGCCGTTTTAGCCTAGAAACCGAAGCCCTAAAAATATGCTTTTTCTGGCTTCACGATTTTTAGAGAAGCCAAAGTCCTACCAAAGAGGGTCTAAATAAGAAGGGCACAGCCGCATATATATATATAAATTCGATACAAGTTACAAATGCAAAAAAATATTAAAAGTTTGAGACTGTAATCTTGATGGGCCAAGAGATTCTGGCAACTTTCTCTTCTGGTCCAAGAAGAATTCAGATTTGGCCTGTTTAGCCACTTCTCGGCAGTGTCGATGGCCCCCCTCCCTGTACCCCCCAACAAATGTAAAAGCCATGTGGATCAGTTGTGGGCTAATTTCTCCTTCACTCAAACAATACATTGTTGGTGTCCTTTCAGCCCATTTTTCGTTCTTTAGGGCATGCTTGTTTGCTGGACATTGAAACCCACTGCCAGAATCGTGTGATCTGTTCTAGGCGTGCAACAATTTTGTTCCTTATGTGATTCCGCAAAAAAATAAAAAATCCTTATGTATAAATATAAATATTGTGTTCTACCTAAATTGCATGATTTGTTCCATATGTACAATGTCTCCCCTATATAAAGTCTTGTCCCACCTAAACAAACTTTTGTTCTTATAACTAACAGAAAAGTGGCCCACGCAAATACACAAGTAACTATCTCAACTTTTTCATTTAGACTTTTTTACTTGAAAAATATTTTTAATAGTTTTATTTCTTTGTTTGATTGTATTGGTCCTATCTCAACACACCCTCATTTCATCCATCGGTATCGGTACAAACTCCATGCGGCTATCATGGATCAATTTCTTAGCTTAAAGCTATCGCCACCTCTCTCTCACATACACACTCATATCCTATGACTGTGCGGTGTCTATCAATATAATGCTAAATCAATGTAGCCTTCGGTTTCCTCTTGGCCAGCCTCCGTTTCTCAATAAAATCATAAAACCATTATCCATGTTTCTTACTGGTTGTTCAATTTCTCGGCCCCTCTTCTAAATATATATTTTTGGACCATCTTATGTATTATAATGCATATTTGTAGTTGCCTTTTCCCGCTAAAAAGTCACTAGATTCATCGCAATACTGCTCATGTCTGTTGGAGCCACCACTACATCAAACAACCGATGAGTGTCATGTCATCGCGCCAACATCTATCGACACCCCAAGACTTCCCAAAGAAACTATAGAACCCTGTTAAGTGATTTTTTGATCTCAGATATGCTATCAATGCCACTCTACTTCATTGTTGTTTGCCAGATGAGAGTGTATTTGTTTTTACTTGTGATAAACTTCTCATGAAAAAATGGCGACAAGCAACCTTACTGTTGTAGGATCTACAGGAAGATAAAGAAGGCCTAGAGGGGGTGAATAGGCCTGTAAAAATTCAACTCAAAACTCTGTTAGAACAGAGGGCGGCACTGCCGGCCTTACAGGGCGGCACTGCCGCTCTACGAAAAATAATCTAACACAGTTGAGATTTAACAGAGATGAACCTGACCCCACTAGCTACTTAATCCTGCAATATAACTTCAAGATCCAGTTCGAAGACTGGATACCACAGAAACTTCACACAAATGTGAATCGAGCAACTAAACCCTAACAACAGCTAGCAATAAGATAAACAGCAAGTATAGTAAAGATGAAGCACGCAAGACACAAGATTTATCCCGTGGTTCAGTTCACCACTAAGGTTTGCCTAAGTCCACGTTGTTGAAGAAGCCACAAAAGGCTTGAGCTTGCCACAAAGGCTTGCCTTACCCTCGTTCTCAAATCAAGAGAGTGAACTCTTTAAGTGAGGGGTGATTTCTTAGCTTTCGAATGAGGTTACAAACCTCCTAAGGCTGCCACACAAGTTGGCAAGCACAAGGGCGACGCCTAGCCGGCTAGGAGCAAGCTTCAAGAGTAATAAACCCTAGAACCGCCGGCCAAACGTGAACCAAATGCTCTTAGACTTTGGGAATCAGTGGATCTTCTCTCCAATCGAGTTTTGCTGCATTTTCTCTCAAGTTTTGATGGTTGGAATCAATGATTAGCTTGAGGGATGGAGGAGCAACAATGGAGGAGAGAGGTGAGCTTTGGTTCTGTCTAGTTTCGAGCAGAATGATTCAGTGGAGAAGATGACCGTTGTGGATCGGGCATGAAGGGTATGAATACCCCCCGAGCCCAATGGTCAGTTAAGGGCAGCACTGCCGCTCTTAACAGGGCGGCACTGCCGCTCTAGCCAAAATAGGTAATATGATATCAAATTTGGCTGACTGTTTTGACTAGGTGGGAGGATGTAAATCTGAGAATTTGAGCACCTGATTCAACAGTTGACCAACTGTCCTAAAATCCCTCTTAATAGTACGGCTTTCTCTAAACTCAAATTCAAAACATAAAAGAATTTAAACACCCTTTGAGCTAGGTCTGGCCACCTTTTGTAATTAGGATACCTGCAACCTGTTCATCATCCTCATTCTTCGATTCTCTGCTTATCATCTTGATAAATCTCATTAGTCCTCTAATTTGGTGGTCATCGATACCAAAACCCACAATAGGGCTTGATTGCACTTACAATCTCCCATTTTTGGTAATTGATGACAACCCAATTAGAGCTTACAAATGATATAAAATCTATACTGAGATTTTCGAACCATGGGTGTAGGAGCCCCCCCCTAAATATGTGAATAGAGATTTGAATTCTCAATTTGACATAAAAGGCTATGATTCACATTTTAGGTGTGATGGAAACCTCCCCCTACATCTATGCCTGCTGTGGGGTGCTAAACAAAGTGTCACAGGAATAAACTTGATGCACATGACAGGTTTTATCAGTTCAAGCACATAAGATCATGGCTAATACAGCATAGGGCGGCACTGTCGGCCCTAGAGGGCGGCACTGCCGTCCTGATTATATTAGTCAGGTAGCAATCAAATTTCTACAGCATATCATGTGAATATAAAACAATCTAAAATCAGAATATGACAAGCTAAAATAGTAACCATGAATACATGTCCATATCCGAAGCAAATTAAGTCACAAAGTAGCATAATTTCATAAAATAGAGTTTTAAGCGACTCTCAAACTCACAACCTAACTACTCTCATCGGATCTGAACATCAAGCACAGCAGCGAAGAACATATGGTGTTGAAAAACTGTTGACCCCTCTAATTTTCTCCCCCTTTGGCATCAAGTACCAAAAAGAGAAGAAAAAGAAGAGAAATCACTCATCACTGTCGGAGTCAACACGGGCACGTCCGACGATGTGGGTGTGTGAAGTAAAGCGTGCTGAATGTCGTGGAGGTGCTGCTCTAGTTGAAGTAGAAGGCCCTAGCTAATCCATCGAAGGACGTGGTCTCCTGGAATATGTGCGAAACAAAGCTGCCTGAACCTGTGGATCGGCCTCTATAGGGTGAATCTCTGCACCAAGGTCCTACTGACTTAGGGGCTCCTCAAAATGCTATCCCTGTGGGTACCCATGGTACTGACTGAATGGCTCATATGAGTACCCATGCTGCTGATCATCTGGCTATTCATCATGGTGCTCATCTGCCTGATCCTGCTCCTCATCAGAAGAAGAAAGGCGAGGCAAGTTAGGAAACTGAGGTGGTGGCTGCACTGGTGGAAGTGGTGGCAGCCCTGCCATCTCCCTAGCATGCCTCACTGCTTCCCTATTCTCCATTTGATCCTCATAAGCAGTATGTGAAGCATATGCACAATGAGCAAAGATTGCCTTCATCCATGCACTCATCTTTCCCCACTTTGACTTCTTCTTTTATTCCCTAGCCCTAGACGGCTCAGGAATATCTCTCTGTGCAGCTCTAGAAGGGTGAAAGCCTGCTGCCCCACTATCTCTAGGTCCTCCAGAACTAGTGTGCTGAGTAGCTGATCCAAGTCTCCCTAAACCACCATGGGTCTTCTTGATCTTGTAAACAGTGTGTTCACAATCCTTTAGGGAACCACATGCCAGTCACTCTTTCAATCATAAACATGAGGTAAGGAGCATAGGGCAAAGATCTCCTCCCATCATCCTATGGCATATGCTAGCTCAACCCAAATGAATCTTGGAACATTAAACTTTTCACTGCTGGGAAACCTAGACAACACATTAGTGATATAGCCATTCAAATCTGTTGCATTGTCTTTAGGGTTGAGAGTGATCCTGAAAAGATTGTTCATGATGTAATAGAAACTCTTGAGCTTGGTCCTTGACCAATCAGGAACTGCAAGATTTTGATCCTCCCACATGAAGCTTACTTCCATTGGCTCAAGACGACGCTCATTATGAATCCTCTCATATCCCCTGTGGATGTGTCCAAAACCAAGAATACGACAGAAGGTGACAAAATCAATGCGATAATGTTGCCCATCAGTCATCCAATGAAGCTCATCCACTTCCCTATTCCAATAGTAAGTAGCATGGAACTGAGCAAGAATCTCCCTGTTCCAATCATACCTGAAACTCATGATGTCTGTCATCTCAAAGCGGTCACAGGTCTTGATTGCTGTAGCAAACTGATGATCATCCCTGCTCTCCAAGTCACCAAAGTCAATGTACTGCATCTTGCTAATCTTGCCCTTGACTTAGACAGAATGGCTGTAGCATAAAAATCAGATTGGAAAGCATTCCAAAATCTATAATCAATGCCATTTGATCTGTCAGAGGAGTAGGGATCAATCTCTCTGGCTTCACCTGTCTTCTTCCAACTCATGGAATAATCAACAACTCTATGATCATCACTGTTTTGGGGAGGAATGAGATCGAACCTATCAGTGTTATCTCTCATGTAGCTGCTATCAAACTCTGAAATGTGCAAAGGAGAATCAGGCCACACATGAATAGTTCTTCCCATCCTCTGAATGTTTTCCTCTTCAGCAATGTCTTCATCAAGATTTCTGTCTCTAGGAGTATAGCTCGCCTGTCCCCTGCCTCTCTTGACCTTTTGCTTGGTTGTCAACACCTTCCTTTTACCTCGGTCCATCTATGCAATTTAAATGAGACTTGATAAGAAACTGTATAAGATAATGAGTTAGACACAGCTGCAAGCAGGTTTTAACAAGAAAAAGAATTTTGAAAATGACACAGGAAGCTTTGCTGGATTTGGATTCAGCATGGTAGGGCGGCACTGCCGCCCCCTGAGGCTGGCACTGCCGCCCTCAGTTGCTTCACTATTTCATTTTCAACTTTCTCGTTCTGGTTAAATCCTATTTCCAACAGTGTCTATTCATCATCACAATTTTAGAATCACAGTCTAAGCAAGGAATACATGAAACCCTAGCCATGAATTTGAAAGATTGAGTATGAAAAACTTTAGAAACAATTTTTGATAAATGAATCCAATCCATTCTGAAATTCATTAGGATTTATGAGCTTGAGTATAGCAGTTAGAATCTGCTAGGGGTGCCATTAATGGTCCCAAGGGCGGCATTGCCGCTCTCCCTAAAATCATCCAACCGGTGAAATCCAAAATCAACTCGATTCAACCATCAAAAACCTTTCTAAACCCTTCATACTCCCCCTAGAAACTAAAATCCATGACTAAAAGCTTCACATTGCATAGATCGAAAGGGGTTAGGGTTTCACCTTGCTTCCAAACCGTTGGAGTGGAGGGAGAAGAGAAGAAACGGCTCGGCCAGGAGCCTCCTGCAGTGACTAGCGATGAAGAGACTTGGTCGGCAGCAGGGGCGGCACTATCGGGGTGGCAGGTCGCAAGAAATGGCGACGGCACGTGCTTGAGAGAGAGGAAGGGAGGAGCACAGGCATCGGCGTTGGCTGGGAGAGAAGGAGAGAGTTGGGTCAGGGGCCAGAGAAGGAATAAGTAGAAGAAAATAGGCCCCACAACCTAGCTAAAATTGGCTGAAAACGGCCCAGTTTTCAGAGAGCGGCACTGCCGGCCATAATGGGTGGCACTACCGCCCTGCCAATCTTGCAGGGATTACTCTGAAACTTTATGACTTCCTTCACCTTAGATATGGATATATATACTCTAAATATCATGACCAGTAAGCAATCACCAATACAGACAATGGTCATGACACTTAGTTGGCCTTTTAAATGATTTTGAAACACAATATAATATCTTTTTAAATCATTTTCCTATTTCACTAGGTTGTCAAACAGAGGTGTGCCATATTTCAAACCATGTTACGAGAATCAAGTATATTTAGCTCACTACGCAAAGCACAAAACCTTGACTCATCGAGAGGCTTAGTGAAGATATCGGCTAGTTGTTTTTCGGTGCTCACATGACGAATTTCGATATCTCCTTTGGTTTCGTGGTCTCTCAAGAAATGATGTCGGATGTCTATATGTTTGGTTCTTGAGTGGCTTACTGGATTGTTTGCAAGCTTTATGGCACTTTCATTGTCACACAAGAGTGGGATTTTGGTAAATTGACATCCGAAATCACGAAGGGTTTGCCTCATCCAAAGTAGTTGAGCACAACATGCACCGGCTGCAACATACTCGGCCTCGGCGGTGGAAAGGGCTACACAATTTTGCTTCTTAGAACTCCAAGACACTAGGGACCAGTCCAAGGAATTGACATGTCCCCGAAGTGCTTTTTCTATCTACCTTGCAACCGGCATAATCAGAATCCGAATAGCCAAGTAGATTGAACTTGGAGCCCTTGGGATACCACAAGCCAAGGTTAGGAGTGTGTACTAAATATCTCAAGATTCTTTTAACAGCCACTAAATGGCACTCTTTCGGGTTAGCTTGAAATCTAGCACACATGCACACACTAAGCATTATGTCCGGCCTAGATGCACATAAGTAAAGTAAAGAGCCGATCATGGAACGATATACCTTGATGTCGATGGCTTTCCCTTCTTCATTTAGATCAAGATGTCCATTAGTTGGCATGGGAGTTTTGATAGGCTTGGCATTCACCATGTCGAACTTGTTAAGCATATCATGGGTGTACTTGGTTTGGCTAATGAACGTCCCTTCCTTCATTTGCTTGATTTGAAATCCAAGGAAGAATTTCAGCTCACCCATCATGGACATCTCAAATCTCTTAGTCATAATCCTACTAAACTCATCACAATACACATGATTAGTACTACCAAATATTATGTCATCGACATATATTTGGCACACAAATATATCATTTCCAACTTTGTGAGTAAAGAGTGTAGGGTCGGCTTTGCCTATTTCAAAGCCTTGTTTGAGCAAGAATTCCTTAAGGCATTCATACCATGCTCTTGGTGCTTGCTTAAGCCCATAGAGCGCCTTTTGGAGTTTATAGACATGGTCGGGGAACTTGGGATCTTCAAATCCCGGTGGCTGCTCCACATACACCAACTCTTGTATTGGGCCGTTGAGGAATGCACTCTTGACATCCATTTGGTACAACTTGAAATCATGATGGGCAGCAAAGGCTAGAAGCATTCGGATTGCTTCAAGTCTTGCCACGGGTGCATATGTTTCTTCAAAGTCCAAGCCCTCTACTTGAGTGAAGCCTTGGGCCACCAATCTTGCCTTGTTCCTAGTCACCACGCCATTTTCATCTTGCTTGTTGCGGAAGACCCACTTGGTACCAATGACATTGGTGTTGGGCCTTTCCACCAATTTCCACACTTGATTTCTCTCAAAGTTGTTGAGCTCTTCTTGCATGGCCATGACCCAATCCGGATCTCCAAGTGCTTGTTCTACCTTGAGAGGTTCCAAAGAGGAAACAAACGAGTAATATTGACAAAAATTTGCTAAATGTGAACGAGTTGTTACCCCCTTTCGAATGCTCCCAAGAATGTTGTCAACGGGGTGATCCCGTTGTATAGTTTGACGTAGTCTTGGATGCTCAACACCTCCTTGTTCCTCTTCTAGGACCTTCAGCCTCTTCTTGTTCAAAGATAGGCTCTAGGTTGAGTCCTTGAGGTGGTGGAGTAGGAGTTGAAGGAACTGCTGCTGAGGTAGATGGGGATGGCACTGCCACCCTCATGAGCGGCACTGCTGCCCTGCTGATGTTCAGTAGGTGAGTGCTGCCCTCGTCGATGGAGTACGTCAGCGGAAATTTGTGCAGCAACAGCCTGGGGATCCTCATCATCAGTGGCTTGATCTTCTTGTGGCCTAATGTCGCCTATAGCCATTTGCTTGATTGCCTCACATGGTGGATCCTCCTTCCCTACAACACTTGAATCAACTTGCTCCACTTGAGAGCCATTAGATTCATCAAATGTCACATCTACCGTGACTTCAACTCTACCCATGGTTTTGTTGAAGACACGATAGGCATGCTCATTTGATCCATAACCAAGAAGAATGCCTTCATCAACTTTAGGTGCGAATTTAGAGGTTTTGGGTCTTTTGTTAAGTATAAAACACTTGCACCCAAACACTCTAAAGTATGACACCTTTGGTTTGTTACCGGTTAAAAGCTCATATGAAGTCTTCTTGAGTTTCTTGTGTAAGTAGAGACGGTTGATGGCATGGCAAGCGGTGTTGACGGCGTCACTCCAAAAGAGGTCCGACGTCTTGTATTCATCTAGCATTGTCCTTGCCATATCAAGAAGTGTACTGGTTCTTCCTCTCTACTACACCATTTTGTTGAGGGGTGTAAGGAGTTGAAAACTCATGCTTGATGCCCTCATCATCAAGAAACTCTTCAACTAGAGTGTTCTTGAATTCGGTCCCATTGTCACTTCTTATCTTTTTGATAGGAAGACCGAACTCTCTTTGTGCCCTTCTCACAAATATCTTGACTTTCTCTTGTACCTGGGACTTATCATAAACAAAGAACACCCAAGTGAAACGGGAATAATCATCAACAATAACTAGACCATATTTGTTACCCCCGATGCTTATGTAGGCGACCGGTCCAAAGAGATCCATGTGAATCAACTCCAACGGTTGTGTGGTGGTCATGATGCTCTTTGGTGGGTGAGGTACACCTACTTGCTTTCTGGCTTGGCAAGCACTACAAATCCTGTCTTTCTCAAATTGAATATTGGTTAGTCCAAGTATGTGGTTGTCTTTTAGGAGTTTGGCCAAGTTCCTCATCCCAACATGAGCTAGTCGGCGATGCCATAGCCAACTCATGCTAGATTTTGCCACTAAATAGGTCTCAAGCTTAGCTTTCCCTTTGCTGAAATCAACTAGGTAAAGCTTGTTCTTGAGGTGACCCGTAAAGACAATAGAGGAATCCTCCCTCTTAGAGACTTCCACACCCTTATCCGTGAAGAGACAATTGTAGCCCATCTCACATAATTGAGAAACGGACAGCAGATTGTACTTCAAGGAATCAACATGTAAGACATTTGTAATTGAATGATCAAGTGTAATAGCTACTTTACCAAGTCCAATCACACCCCCTTTTGAATTGTCACCAAATATGATATTCTCATCTGAATTTGTAGTTGGGGAGTATGATGAGAACATACTCCTTTCTCCGGTCATATGATTTGTACAGCCGCTGTCAAGCACCCAACTTGACCCACCGGAGGAGTATGCCTGCAACACAAGTTTAGTTCCTAGTTTTAGGTCCCCAAATATTCTTGGGGCCTTGCATGTTAGTCACAAGAACTTTAGGAACCCAAATGAAAGCATTATGATAAACATTTCGACCATTGCCAACAAACTTGGCAAACACCTCCCCTTTGCTGTTGTGCTGTAAAACAAAGTTAGAATTCCAAACATTGTGGATGTGTTTTTGCCTTTGGTTGGTAAGCATATCTATTTGAAGTGACCCAGATAGATTTCTTTGGTTTCTGGACAACCTGCTCTGGATGAGACACCTTCTTCTTGGGCTTGACATGAGCAGATGAGTAGGAGGTGGTCTTCCCTTTTCTGTGGGGGGCGGCACTGCCGCCCTTCACAGTGGCACTGCCGCCCATAGGCCGCGGTGCTGCTCTGGGCTGACCTTGTGCCACCATCTGTGCAGACCTATCTATACCTTCCTGCCCTTTGCTCATGAACTGAACACACTCATATCCATTGATTACCTTTCTCCCATTGGTTTTACCTCTATGAGTGTGCCCAAGCCCATCTTTGATGCGTGGATTTCTTCCATCTTTGTATTGTGGCCTCTTTGGTTTTTCACCTTTGCCACCTAGCAGGTTTCTTGCCTTCCATGCACCTTTTTTCCTAACATAGCATTGAGCCTAGCAATCTCCTTTTTCATAACCTCCAAGTTTGCAAGGTTAGTGGAATGAACATTTAAGTCAAGATTATAGCAATTTCCACATCCTTGGCTAGTGGAGGGAATAGAAGTGTCATTTGTGTTGGAGGGAAGTGGGGTGCTCTCACATAGAAGGTTATATTGCTTCTCAAGTTTGTTGTGCTTTTCAACTAAGACACAATACTTGTCATTGAGTGCAATATTTGCCTTCTTTGTGAGAGCATGTTCTCTTTGTTCTTCGGCCAAGGCCTTGTTCAAAGAGTCCACCTCACTTCTCTCTAACTCAAGAGCTTCCTTGCAGCCAATATACATCTTTTTCGGTTTCCTCAAGATAATCATCTCTATCGGCTAGCTCGGCTTTGACACTTTCTAATTCCTCCATTAGATTCATGATAAAGAGCTTGGTCTTAGAATCTAACTTTTTAGTCAATTTAGCATATTTCTCAACATCACTAGTATCATCATCACTAGAATCACTAAGTTCACTACTAGAGATGTCACTAGGAGGTGGAGGAGATTTGGCTCTTCGTTTTACCTTCTCACCCTTTGCCATAAGACAAACGTGAGTGGAGCGGTGGTCATCATCATCGGACATGTTGTTGAAGAGCCTTGATGTAGAGGATGGCTTTTGAATAGCCACGGTTGCAACTTTCACATCCTCTTCACTTGACTCCTTAGTTGAGTCCCACTCATGCCCAATGTGTGCCTCTCCCATTTGTTTGTATCTCTTTTTGTGTTCGTGCTTGCCTTCATTGTTGTCCCTCTTGTATTTGTTTTCTTTCTTGTCATAGGGACACTTAGCAATGAAGTGCTCCATGCTGCCACAATTGTAGCAAGTCCTCTTCTTCTTGTTGGGGAACCTTCTTTGCACTATTTTATACCCATTCTTTTTCAACCCCTTGTGATAGCTCTTCATGAACAAAGCCATGTCATCAATCTTCATATAATCAGCCCCATCATCTTCATCTTCACTTGAGGATGAACTTGGATCATCATTTTGTGGAGTTGACTTGATTTCCTTGGGTTGACTTGTTGATGCTTGCTTGCTGCCCTTTGCCTTGTTGGAGATGCCTTGATTGCTTGATTTATTGGCCTTGAGAGCTACTTCCTTGATTTTCATGCCTTCTAGCTTGGCTTGCAACTCACCAAGTCTTCTCCTCTCATTAGCTTCTTCTCTTTGCATGTCAAATGTCAACAATCTTCCTAAGCACATCATTAGGTGTGAAGTGCTCAAACTTCTTCTTATCCCTAATCAAGGTGACTACGGTCTCATTTCTTGGTGAGTAGGCTTCCAACATAACCTTCACCACTTTGTGATCATCAAGCTCATCACATCCATAGCCTCTAATCTTGCCCACCAAGGTCATCAATCTATCAAACATCTCTTGTGGCCCCTCTCCATCTACAATCACGAACCTATTGAGCTTGGCCATCAACAAATCAATCTTTGCCTTCCTTACTTTATCAACACCTTCATGTGCTAGATGCAAAGTGTCCCAAATCTGTTTTGCAACATTGACATTCATCACTCGGTTGTACTCATTTCCATCCAAGGCACTAAGAAGAATACTTGTGGCTTGGCCATTGAGATGGACAGCAGCTAGTTCTTCATTTGTTGGTGCTTTAGGATCTTCCGGTGGCTGCAATCCATTCACCATAATCTCCCAAAGACCGGGGTGAAGACCTACAAGATAGGCACTCATCAAGTGCTTCCACTTGGCAAAATTTGTCCCATCAAAATGAGGCAACTTGTCCGCGGACACATTGACAAAAGACCTTTTGTTATGGTTAGACAAATAAGAATAATTAAAGGATACGGCAGCATATTTGTTCTTGTTGTTGTTGCTGCCCTTGTCCTTGCTATCCTTCTTTTTGTCCTTGCTCTTCACCTCCTTGCTATCTTTTGAAGCATGGTATGACACATCATCATCTCCATCGTTCGAGCTACTAGAGAGCTCACTAGATGATGCATCATACTCATTCTTCTCTTGCTCTTGAGCTCTTGCTGCCCTTCTCTTAGCTCTTGCCTCTCTTGTGATTTTTCTAGCTTCTTTTCTCTTCTTCTTGTCTTTGAGCCGCTGCTCTTCCTTCTTCTTTTCTCTAGCTTCTCTTGTTGCGATCTTTGCGGCTTTTCTTTCTTTTCTTGCCTTTCTTCTTTCGGCATCGGTGGTCTTGGGTTCTTTGATGGTGGCATCACTTGCTGTGGACATGGACAGCTCGCTGCTGCTGCCAACATCCTCGACGTGCACACCACTTGCGTCCGCAACGCGAACGGTCTTCGAACCTTCTTCTTCTTCCATACTTCACGCGGTGAAGCGTATACGAAGCAACCTCGCTTTAATACCACTTGTAGGATCTACAGGAAGATTAAGAAGGCCTAGAGGGGGGGGTGAATAGGCCTGTAAAAATTCAACTCAAAACTCTATTAGAACAGAGGGCGGCACTGCCGCTCTACGAAAAATAATCTAACACAGTTGAGATTTAACAGAGATGAACCTGACCCCACTAGCTGCTTAATCCTGCAATATAACTTTAAGATCCAGTTCGAAGACTGGATACCACAGAAACTTCACACAAATGTGAATCGAGCAACTAAACCCTAATAATAGCTAGCAATAAGATAAAAAGCAAGTATAGTAAAGATGAAGCACGCAAGACACAAGATTTATCTCGTGGTTCAGCTCACCACTAAGGTTTGCCTAAGTCCACGTTGTTGAGGAAGCCACAAAAGGCTTGAGCTTGTCACAAAGGCTTACCTTACCCTTGTTCTCAAATCAAGAGAGTGAACTCTTGAAGTAAGGGGTGATTTCTTAGCTTTCGAATGAGGTTACAAACCTCCCAAGGCTGCCACACAAGTTGGCAAGCACAAGGGCGACGCCTAGCCGGCTAGGAGCAAGCTCCAAGAGTAACAAACCCTAGAACCGTCGGCCAAACATGAACCAAATGCTCTTAGACTTTGAGAATCAGTGGATCTTCTCTCCAATCGAGTTTTGCTGCCTTTTCTCTCAAGTTTTGATGGTTGGAATCAAGGATTAGCTTGAAGGATGGAGGAGCAACAATGGAGGAGAGAGGTGAGCTTTGGTTCTGTCTAGTTTTGAGTAGAATGATTCAGTGGAGAAGATGACCGTTGTGGGCCGGGGCTGAAGGGTATAAATACCCCTGAGCCCAACGGTCAGTTAAGGGCGGCACTGCCGCTCTTAACAGGGCGGCACTGCCGCCCTAGCCAAAATAGGTAATATGATATCAAATTTGGCTAGCTGTTTTGACTAGGTGGGAGGATGTAAATCTGAGAATTTGAGCACCTGATTCAACAATTGACCAACTGTCCTAAAATCCCTCTTAATAGTACGGCTTTCCCTAAACTCAAATTCAAACATAA